>NC_090074.1:4492999-4570677 GCF_038355195.1 Osmerus mordax | reverse complement strand
AAGGGCCCTTTTACATCCAATCAATGTTTTACTTCGAAGGCAACTCACAGGGTTTTGGACTTCTGGACAAGGAAACACACATGCGCACGCTTTTTCGGCTACAGGCCGACGACGTCGAAACGGCACGAAGGTGGACACCTAAAACGCCACGGGGTTGCTGAATTTCGAAACGCCACAGACTGACGGTGTTTGTCAGCGCGAAGACCCGCTTTTCATTCCGCCGAGTCGAGGCGAAGGTGAGGCTCCTCAGTGCGGCTGGGGTCTCCTAATGGATGCCTGATGGATTATTAAGAGCCGGACCTCCAGCAGAGAGGTACCTACTGAGCCGTCTCCTGGAGGGAACACTGCAGCGCTTATTTAATTGAATTTAACCTTTATCTAACTAGCATGGTCATTGGAACCGCCAGACTGCGGCTGTGCCTGTGGAATTAGAACAAACACGCTTGGCAAACGGTACAGCGATAGAACCACCGGATGTTGTATCAATTACCGGCTATCCACGGCTTTAACTGGTGATGCTCAAAGTATTGTACGGCATGTGTCGTTCGTGTTGATAACTAGTACATTTCCAAGTTCACATAAACGATCTTTTTTTCACTGGTGTGACACACTGTAGCTGTTAAGACCGGCTGGCGAAGTCTGTTCGAGAGAACGCCTGGCGCGGAGCCAGGCAGAGGCCATCTCTGGGATTAAGAAAATAACTTTAAAGGTCAATAAGACCATTTCATAGCCACCGTTGCTTTGGAGAGACCAGGGAGGATTCTGGCGGCCGATAACACTCTTCTAGAAACGATCCAAGGTCAGACAGAGAATCGCTTTGAGGTAGAAAGCATAGACAATTTCTTAAATGATGTCAACAACTCTCAGCGAGGATGGATTTACACCCCAAACCATACATAAACAAACCAAGTAGACTTCCAGACCCCCCATACCCTTCGCTAGAGAGCGGACCCCGACAAGAGACCTGACCTGAGATCGTCCGGCAGAAAGCTGAGCCCCGATTGGCCGACAGGAGACCTGACCCGCGATCGGGGCCGACAGAGAGCTGACCTGCGATAGGCTGACGCTGCCGCGGTGCCTCTTCAGCAGCCTCTCGGCCAGGGCCTGCTTCCACCTGCAGACGGTGACCAGCGAGGGCCACTGTAGGGGCCCCGGGTCGGCCGCCGCCGCCCGGCCCCTCAGCGCCTCCATGGAACGGTGTTTCTGCATGAGCCGGGGTCGTGGTCTGCCGTCCACGCGGGGAGGAACCAGCAGGTTGGGGACGCTGCCTCCGTGAGGGCACGTTCTCAGGGAGAAACCGTCCCGGCTTCGTCCGAAACTCATCTCGTCGTCGCGGCTTTCGAGAACCCCCCCCCCCACGGCGGGGGTCGGAAATGTTCCGGAAAGCTCTGAATCTTCCCTTTTCCGGGGGTTTCCTCGTTTCGTTCGACGGAGGGAGAAGCTTGGGGGATCGGCTATGCGGCTGGTCGACCGAGCCCTGGCTGAGACCGTGGCACAGCTGGACAGGGCGGACGGACAGAGCGATTTTGCGAACATGTACTCGATATATCCGATTGGGGCGAGAGCGACACACGCGCGGGGGGGGGGGGGGGGGCACATCCCATCGGATTAGCCAGGGGGAGCTGGCTGGGCCGGTGATGCAAACCACAGAGAAACATAATTAATGCCTGAGGGGAAGACCTCTGTCAGAAGGCCAAAAGTAGATTAGAGCAGATCGATGGAGCACGGGAGAGCTGGAGTAGACTTACAATACAACCCAGGGGCTCAACCCCCCCCCCCCACCCCCACGCACGAATACAGTCCCTCGCATCGAACACAGAGGCCAAACGGCGCGACGCAGGTGACGTTACCCCCACGTCAAAACAGCCCTATCGACGAAAGCCGATTGCATCAGGACAAGTTTCCAAGATCATATTTTTAGAATGGACTGTCTCCAACCTCTCTCTCTCTCTCTCTCTCTCCATCTCTCTCCCCCTCTCGCTCTGTGTCTGTGATTGGGGCAATCAGGCAAAACCAATCAAGGATGCCAGGGCAGAAGGAGATGAGCCGCGGGGAAGCAACTTCATTAGCAGGACCATTCGGTTAGATTATTAGGGAAAAGCAGGTTTGTTTTTCCTGTTTACCCCTCCTCATGAGGTTAGGCTCTCTCTGTCTCTCTCTCTCTGCGCCCTTCTGGTGCACTCCTTTTCTCTCTCTCTCTCTCTCTCTCTCTCTCTCTCTCTCTCTCTCTCTCTCTCTCTCTCTCTTCTCTCTCTCTCTCTCTCTCTCTCTCTCTCCCCCTCTCTTCTCCCCTCTCCCTCTCTCTCTCCCCCTCTCCCTCTCCGCCCTATTATGATGCTAGGGGATTATTAGGTCTGGTTCGACAGTGATAAACACACACACACAAATGCACACATGCGTGCTCTATCCACTGCAAACACAGGAGCGTGTATTCATACGGTGCTCCAGTCAAGACCACTGCCACTCTCCTTCTTCTACAAATGAGCACCGCGCGGACACAATGTGCCTTCCGACACTGATGTGGCCGTAGCCTTGCCATGCATGCTCGGTTATTCCTTTGGAAGTCGTGAAACCTGCACGCGCCCTGTGGCAGATTCACGTTTTCTGTCATGATTCTCGCCGTTTCGAGTTCAGAGACGAGACCATTCGACGTCGACTGCGGCAGTCACTCGCCATCCCCTCTCTGAGCGGCCAACACCATAGGTTTTTGAAAACGTCTGTTAGGAAGACAGCGCCGTCCGTCGGCGCAAAGTATCCAACCAGACACGAACGAATTGCTAGCGATCCACTTCAGAGCCAGCCAGGCTATGTTTGGGTGGGATGAGGGGAGGGGGGGAGAAGAAAAAAAAAATGAATTTGATCAAATGAGCCTGTCGAATCTCAACAGTCCTCCTCTCTCTACGTTTCTAGGGCTTTTCCGGGCCGTGTGCCTTGCGCCGTTCGACAGCTGTTGCTGCCTAAATGGCTCTCTGACAAACCTTTTGAAATAGAGCGGGCCCTTCCTGGGAACAGCTGCGCAGGACATTTGATGAGATAGCCTTTGGAGAGCCCACGCTAGCCTGCTGCCGTTCGAAGTGAAGCGGCCAGGTAGCCATCGATGGCCAGGGACTGAAAGCCTTCTTCAGCCGCTTGCCCTTAAACACAACATGAATGTGTTCCTTTTGTGCCGTGTTTCTTGTACGGCGCCGGAACGTTCACAACCTCACCGGCCTTGGAAATTATGGTTTACAAAACAGCACGTCGAAAGTGCCACGCAAAGTAATTGAGATGTTTCCTGAAAGCATCTCTGCCTGAGAACGTGTTTCATAACAAATCTTTTGAAATGTTGCGTAATCAGAAATGTGTCGGGTTTTTTGGGGGTCTGCGAGGACTAAAGTTAAATGTTACAACAGATATGGAAGGAGATTTTCGGCAATGTCACGTGTTCCAGCCCTGTGAGTCACCTGTCTGTTTGGTTAAGAGACACCCTGCCATTTCCCCAATTCATGAACACAGGTCAAAAGCCAAATAAGACATAATGGAAAAACTGACTGACAAGGAATACATTCAACAATTCTACGAGTACATTTCTTTTTGGTATTCTGGAAGCATCCCTGTGGCCTTTTTAACCTTACTCTCACCCGTCAACTGATCATTAATAATGCGTGGATATGCAAATGGCTTGTGTCGGGGCCAATCTCCCTAAGAGCAAACAAGATGTCTCCAACAATGTGCCACTCGCCGAGGGATAATAGTCAGGCAGAGTGGTCTGGCCTGTGTAACCTAGACTACCAGTGACCTCAGTCCAGAAGAAAGAACAGACAAGACAGAGGAGAACGAGAACCACTGCATTAGTCACCGCATCACACGACTGCACTCCGCACCGAGCTAAAAATAATCAAGGCCAATCGAAAAACTTAACAGTGCGTTTTTGCCCCCCCCCCCCCCCCCCCCCCCCTAAAGTGAGCCGGTCGAAAGTATACTCAGAGTTATTAACTGGAAAAGTCCCCCCCCCCCCCCCCCCCCCTGGAAAAGAGTGAACTATCGGAGTAAGGTTGCTACATAAAAGAAAACCATTCACTCCGCCATGTACCATTCATACCATTTATGAGGTCTCATTACGCACTACCAGTAGCTAAATAAAATGATTGAATCACGGCTAGAGGCTCCATGGGGCTCAATAGGCAAAGTCTATAACTAATAACGTGAGATCCCACTGTAATGGTCCATCTAGACAGTAATGCCCTCGTATATCCTGCCAAGGAGTCAAATGACTTAGGGGAAAAACCATGGAAGCAGATATCTGATGCATCTCTTCATTCACAGCGTCCCGGCTTCGCGGGGAGATAGTGATGGTTGTGTAAATGCAGGGGAGGAGGTGCAGGAAAAGACCCCCCCCCCCCCCCCCCCCGTTGACCGTACAGTAACCGTGCCTGACACCCGTTGTGTCAATTGTGTGCATGTGCCATGCACTGGCGGACGGTTTAGAGGAGAACAATGGGGGCAGTCTCGCTCTACAGTTCCGGCGTCGAGAGGCTGTCGACAACGACAGGGATAGGGTGATCGCACAGAGAGACGGGGGGGGGGCAGGTAGCCTCTCCTGCAGGGCGGACCCCTGCGACTCCGCGTGCGAAACCCCTCTGGAGTCTCCACCTCCATCGTGACGTGCTGTCCTTGAAGGGCTTCTGGGTGCATCTGAATAACAGATCACCTCGTGAGCCAATATCCAGGAAAGGCAGTTTGGCTTAATGAATCGCTTTTTTAATGGAGGTACGCTGTGTGATTTACGGCCTTTATTATAGATCCTGGTCCGCTGTATTGGATGTATATGCTGCAATCTTCCTGATCACTGAGGTTAATGGAGCTACTGCTGGAAATCTACTAGATGATAGTTTTGCTGTAGTATTAAATGACCTGGTTCAATGGGGTTGGCAATTAATCCTAATGACTCCTTGGATAAATCACAACCTAGGTTCAAGACAATGGGTACGTTGGACGTGTCCATACGTAAACCCGGAAAACATACCGACTACTCAAACATTGACAATTCATCGAATGTCTATGAGGCATTACTGCATTGTTAAAGGAAACCTTCACTCCTTGTCCGACAATAATAACACATAAAAAAAAACATGAGTTAATTGTTGTGACGATAAATCCCCTGTTCTTATCTGTAACAGTGGTAACAAAAATTCTTGTTGACAGTTTAGGAGAGAGCAAAAATGACTCAAATATCACTCGTCTACTTTCCGGGTATCGTAACACTTTATATCATTTTAGCTAACATCAATGAAACACAAATTGCACTCTCTATTGGCTTTAAAATGTGGCGAGAAGAGAAGTCGAAATAAAAGAGCACACAAATATGAACGGAAACGACTGCTGTGTTTCCGAGTGGCAGAAAATGGATGACATTCACACTTTAGATATAAGAAAATCCATTTCAATAAGAACGTGGAGACATAAACACAGGCCTGAAGGCTAATCTGATATATCTGAGGCTCCCGTCCGGCTGGGCTATCTGCTCGCACAGGCACAGTGTCAAACGTGCGGACGGGGACTAAAGATACGTCAAGGAGAGACGCAACCGGGGGACATCAATAACAAGAGGATCTCGCGCAAGGGGAGAGAGATTAGACGTGCCTTGAGACCCTACGACGGGTCAGAGCGTCCAAGGATCAACTCTTTTTTTATCGGGGGGGACGTCCTCTTCTCTCCCTCCCCCAGCCTCTCTGTCCCGGGAACGACAGCCCCCCAACGCGGATGTGTTTGAGGATTTGAGAAGCGGAGGGGGGGGGGAGGGACGGAAAGCGGACATGACCTGCGGCAGCGCGGTTTAAACGAGACACAATCGTTCCGACCTGGGGCCGGCCCGTTTCAGCTGAAGTGGGATTAGAATCGAGCCGGCCGGGCATCGACGGCGAACGGACAGCTGTGAAGCACGGCACGCGGGACGCAGACGGAGAGGCACGTCTTACCACGAGTGGAGAGAAGTCGAACAGACACACCTGCTGTCGTCGGGGGGGGGGGGGGGGGGGGGGGGGGGGGGGGGGGGGTGGGGGGGGGGGGGGGAAGGACGAAATCTCATACGGTACCTTGACTTTTTCCATTTTGCTTTCCGTGCATTCTCTATGAGCCTCCTTCCTAGCTTCTTGGCATACCAAATCGAGGCAAACATACCGGAGCAAAGAAGTGAAGCACTTGATGGAAGCCTAAAGGCTTTAGTGTACATGTATCCGGCTGTTGCTTGTTGGTATATTCCACAGGCGAGCCGGCGAGAGCAGGGGAGAGAGTGAAATGGAAAGAGAGAGAGAGACAGAGCGGGAGTGAAGAGAGAGAGTGAGAGAGAGGACTAAGACGAGAAGGGAGCGAGAGATGAGAAGAAATGTGAGAGAGAGAGAGAGGAGAGAGAGAGAGAGAGAGAGAAGAGAGAGAGAGAGAGAGAGAGAGAGAGGAGCGCACCAGAAGGGCACTGCGAGAGAGCGGAGACAGACTTGAGGACACAACGTCACCCTCCGCATCTCGGCAAAAACTGAGGCAGGTCTCCCCCCCTTCCCCTCCCTACCTCATGAGAGGGAGGGGGACAGGGAGGAAAGGGCGAGGGAAAGAGACAGGGAGGAAGAGAGAGAGAGAGAGATGAGGGAAAGAGAGAGCGAGAGGGAAAGAGAGCGAGCAAGAGAGAGAGAGAGAAAGACACACACAAACGGACTCGAGCACCCACCTCTCCGCACGTAAATCCGCTATGGAAATGTTTTCCGGAATCAGCCTCATGCCACATAGCCAGCTGAGACACCCTTCCATATCTATGTGCACAATGAGATGGCTGTTCCACCCCCCCCCCCCCCGCCCCCCTCCCCTCTCCCCCCCTCCCCTCCACCCTCCATTCTCGTCTACACAGCAATCTCTCTCTGTGATGAGTGTCTGTCTGCAGACCTCCCGCCCAGGGGGAAGGTTCTCCGTCACCTAGCCTGGTGATGTCCCCAGGCTACCCTCCAAGCTGCTACTAAATCAATGATGCCTTCCAGCCAGGCGGCGTCCTCCCTGTCCTCGACGCGCGCACGTACGCAGGCGACAGCTCGCGCGAGGGTGTCCCCCAGTGGTGACATTCAAACCTGTCCGGCCCATCGATTCGATCGGCGAGGTCTCCTGTCGACGCCGCGGGCGCAATTCCGAGGGGGCCTGACTCGCGTTGGACGTGTTACCGATGCAGCCCCGTTTCGCATTTTTGTTGTCTACATAACGCCTCTATGACAGACAGAGGCCATACAGTGCTGCATACTTTAGTAATGTATTAATGGCGTGTCAGCATTGGCAACTTAGCCCAAAATAATATAACACAGCACATAGCCTTTGGGGACAGCCCTCAACGTACAGTCCTAATCCTGCCGTCGCTTTAGGAAGCGAGAACAGTGAGTTTACGCCTGGCTTCCTGTCCTTTGACGTCAAAACAGATGAGTCACAATTCGGCCGAACAGAGGGTACAGTGAGGATGCTTTGTCACTGACGCGCAGCTATCAGTCATCGTCGAAGAGAAACTGTCGCCAAAGCTCGGTTTCCCGGAGAACGGCGGGCATTCGGGGAACGGCACAGCTCCTGCGAGTTGTGTCGAGCGGTTCGTCGTTGGCCAATCACACGTAGTCTCCTCCTTATTGGAGGGCATCTGCATGTGAGAAGATAATGATTTTCCGGGCACAACTGAATCAGATTAAAGTGAGATACAGCAGTAATGTAACAGCCTTTTCGAACGGTCCTCATTCCTTCTTAGTACACTGTATAGCAAGAGGTTGTTGGAAATTCCGTACATTCAAATGATCATCATGTTTTCCTTACAGATACTTCCGATATCTGTTTGGCAAAGGTCAAGCGTGGATCTAAAGCCATGCACCAACACAGAATTGTAATCCAATGTGTTGGTGCAGGGACATACAATAGCAATCGTCTATTCTGCATAACAAGCTAACTCAGCCGCAATATGTTTCTACAAATCAGGCCACTGAATGCAGCCCATGTGCCATTCAATGTCGTTCGTTTACTGTTACTGTTATGGTAATGGTGAAATAACGATTCAATATCTAACCATGTAATTAGACGCCCCACTGTAATTAGAATCACAACATCCCTCAAAATAGATTCCGACTCTTTCTAACTGTTCAGTCATCTCTGAAGGAGACGATATTCGACGTTGGCAACTTGGTTATTCGTACACAAAGAGGGGACGATTCGCATTTCGAGAGGGGAAGCGTCCAAGGTCGACCCGTTAAGTGACAACGACCTGAGCGGGAGTTTGAAGAGAACGACATGCCCACCTTTCCAGGTTTCGGTCGAGTCCCGAGCCATCTGGAGGATCCAGCCGGGCTGTCCTCGGGTCACTGTCGACTGACTTCGGGAGGGCGCAGGGGGGGGGGGGGGGGCATAGAGGCCGCTCCTGGGAGGCAGGCTGCCTCGGGGGGGGGTGGGGGGGAGGGCGGAGCCAGGGGGCTTCCGTGTGAAGCGCGCGCGGCTTCGGGTCCACGGCGGCACGACCTCGGCCTCTCGAGCTGCTGGTGTTTCTACGCACGGGGTTCTCCAGCTCCTGAGCGTGGCCCTTCAGACGCACCACTTGACACCTTCAAAGGCTCGGGACGAGCCGAACACATGTTAATGCACAAAGCTGCAGGCAGATCTTGCATTATTAAAGACCCAGCACAACCATAAGGTGGGTTAGTCAGGTGGCTGAGCGGTTAGGGATTCGGGCTAGTAATCTGAAGGTTACCGGTTCGATTCCCGACTGTGCAAAATGACGTTGTGTCCCTGGGCAAGGCACTTCACCCTACTTGCCTCGGGGGGGGAATGTCCTGTACTTACTGTAAGTCGCTCCGCAGAAGAGCGTCTGCTAAATGACTAATGTAAATGTAATGTAAATGTTTAGTTCATTCCCCTCTAATGCTTAATAGATGGAACGTGCTGTGTGGCATAACAGAACCTCGCAACAGATACCACACGCACGGTCGCATGTGACACCGCTGCCTACAAGACAGCTACTTGCTCATCCAAATAAAAAGAATCAGCACACAAGCTAGGTAAGCACATTGTGAAGTCTCATTTAGTGGACACTTCGATACAAAAGGACGTCCACGGGCACATTTGAACCAGGAGCTCTTGATCTACGGTCAATTGCAGAGCCACACACCGCCCGCTAAGCTATACTGAACCATGCCCACCCGGTCCTGCTTACAGCACAGCCAACGTACTTGATCGAGGTGAAAATAACGACCGGACCATTGACACGGACTTGCTGAACACTGCAGTCTAGCCACAACAGAAGCAAAATACAACGATCAGTGGCTTGGCGTTGTTCTCCTGTGCGAGCTGTTTAATACAGACAGGCCAGCATCGGAGCCGAGATCCTCGACCGCGTGCCGTGCAGAGTGTCACTGCCATGAATTGGTTTTTTTTAGAAACGATATGTTCAAGCCCACGAGAGAAAGAACGAGGTCATGGAAGGTTCTGGGTGCTGGATCTTCGTAGGTACAACAAAGCTTCATGTACAGCACAAGCCAGAGCATGCTGGTGCTGGGCTAGAGGGCTTAACCTGTCAAGCTTCATCTCTCATAAAACAAGGGGAACACGTTAGCGCCAACTGATTTTCCATTGGCAGAAACCTCCAAAGTATTTTGAGAGAGAGACAATGAAGGGACAGCAAATGGACCTGTCCCGCGAATATAACCCTCCCAAATAAATAAATAAAATCATTCTGTGTATACTTTGCAGCAAGCTGCATGTAGTTTGGCTCGTAGAACTGACTGTACACACACAGAGCAGGAGCAAAGTAGGTACTTGAGTCCGCCAGAACGTTTAGCTGGGAAACGTAAACAGAACGCTTGTCAACAAAGTCACTGCGTCTGGGGAAACACAAGTGTCACTGAAACAGAACAGCCAAAGTATGACCTGGCGATAATACCGGTTTCTCAACCATGTTTCTCATTCCAATGAATGCAAACCACACACAAAAAAAAAAAAAACTGGTTGAATATTCCTTCAGCATCTCTTCTGTTTACAGGTGACCTTGGTGAGCATCTGGTGTTTAGAGAGACTAGATATGTGGCGTGGCCGATTCTTTTGTAAGCTATCACTGTTGCATAAACACACAATGAAGCAACAAGCTATTCAAAACTGTTCAAAGAACTCCCCTTCTCTTCCAGTTCCTCATCGTTTTCTAGTGGAATGTGTGAGAACTGGTGAACCGCCTGAGGATTTCTTTGCAACAGAGTGATATTTTTGACAAAATGGTGCGGGCCATGGTGCTGAACCACATGCGAGTTGTCTGGATGCTTCAGTGTTTCAAACGAAATACGTGAATTGACACCACTTCCAAAGTCACACCAACCTATACAGTAACTGAGAAAGAAAAAAAAAACTCATTTTTCACAACTTACCTGTTACAGCTCCAAGGATGAAAGCACATCAACACGTTGTGTATCTGTCATTTGCTTTTTGTCACCTACTGTATAGTTTGCTCAGCGGAAAGTATTTATAGCACCGTGCATGGACGTCAGAGAGACAAATAAATGAGAAAATCGTATTTTTTCCAAAATGTTAACTGAACGCGGGCCAATATACTCACAACACCTGTGACATCTGGACATCTACAAAAGTACTCGCATGAGATAACGAAATCATTTTCACGAAACACTCAGCCGACAAACTTCATTAAGCCCTTACATCAACGCCAAGCACTGTGGTTTTATTCATGCGGATGTACAGACAAAAGGGGGGGAACATAAATAATTAAAATGCTAATTTGTGCTGAGCGTAAGGGCTCAAAATGGTTGCCGTGTGCCACTTAAGGACAGTGTAACCGCACGGATTTGCAAAGGATGAGGTAAGTTCGAACCACACAAGATGGATCGAAAAGGCAGGAAGCAAACGACCAAAACAAAACAGCTGGATTGATTTCTGGTTTGAAGAAAGGTGTGGACATTGTTTCCTTTTTACCATCCGGGGATAATGTAACCCATTACCTCATAGTGTACCGTAGCATAAGTGCACAATCATTTGTACTTGGGACTTCTACACCTACCACAGTACAGTACATAACCTAGCCACTTGAGAAGGTTCGGAATTGCTTTGCCCACAACGCACCTCTCCAGCGGTGCTTACTCACAGTTTCAGGCACATTACACCCTCTATGGACTCGACTGTCACAAAGCGATCCCGACTTTCCCTTTCGAATGTGGAGCCATTATCGGGATGAGAGACATCCGAAACCTTTACTAGCGGCTCGAAAGGAGAGGACTCTCATCAGGGGGATAACGAGTCAGAGGTGTAATTATGACAATGGGGAGTCATGCCAAATCCCTCTAGGGAGATCAGCACAGGTATGTGCGCTCCTCTAATCTGACCCATTTCCCTGACAAAATAGCAGCCCCCGATCCCCCCCCCCCCCCCCCCACTGGGGCCCTTGCCTTCATTACACCAGCACACATCCCTCTCAAAGTTCACAACGACGTTTGATTGACGTCGAGGTATTGCCGCACCGAGATCCGCGCGTTTTGGCGAGCGCAGATATCACCACGGAAACAGGCTGCCGATCGATAGCGTGGTGGCGAGAATCGATCAAATCTTTTTCTGTTGTTTTCGGAAATCGGTGTCTGCCAGAAAGCTGTTTGCCTCGCCGGCGGTGCGGCCACAGAATCCGCTCTCGCTTCTGTAGGGACCCCCGAAGATCTTCCCTGTATTAAAGATATTCGTCATTCAAATGCCCAAGGCACAGGTAAACAAAATATCACAGTCCAGATTCATGGTCCTTAACCAGTCTGTATTCCATGACTAGTGTGTAATAGAAGAGAATTGCTTTTTTCTCTCCAGTTGCTCCTCGCTCTCACTTCCAGTACAAAGGACTGACACTTACCTCGCTAAGACACCACCAGGGAAGTGTCCGTCCTGGAAATTGCATCCGAAGAAAGTCGATAGCTATTTAATCAGAGGCGTGCAAAGGAGAGGGATGTGATTAGGAGAGTGCTAGAAGAGTAGAGGCGGACGGAAGGTTCTGGAGGTCTGCGGGCCCCTCAGGTGAGGGACGTCGTCGACGTCCCCGATGAAGAGGCGGACGTCGTCGTCGAACGCCGGCGGTGTCGCCCGCCCGTGGCGCGTGACATGGCCGCGCGCGCCTTACACACACCGCGCGCACGCACGCACGCTGCAGCCTATCTGAAGGACGAGAGCTCCCTGGAAGGCCAGCCCCTCTCCAGGACTGCTGCTGCCATGGACGGCAACACTGCCGCCCTCCCACACCTTACGCCTCTTGTTTACCGCAGTGGGATGTGCCGAGGGTGGATCGCCTCGGATCGACCTTGAGCACTCTCCAGAAGAGGAGGCGGACTATTTGGAATGCTTCAAACTCGCTCCTCCGCCGGTGGACTTAAGTAGTATGCGTCTAGCGTCCGGACGAAAAAGGCTTTTCAGTCAGACAAACACACAGGCTAAGGTGGCGTGCATTTTTTCGTTTTGACAACAGAGGGTGGGATAACAGTCTGTCAGGTGACCTTAAGTGTCCAGTCATCATCCTCCATTACGACGTACTGTAGTCATATACAACAGAGTAGTTACATGCAATAGGATCGGTTTTGTAATGACAGGGTTCTTTGAGAACCTACAGATTAGCACAACGTTACGCTGTTCCATACCTATGACAAAACTGATGGTCGGAACCATGCAATATGTACAGTACGACTGCCAAAACGGTCAAAATACTGGACTTTAGTGAAAAATGCTCTAGAAATGTAGCATCGAATTGACAATAGGGGGTCCTGTATTTTGACCCTTCCAAACATAGCAGCGTCTTGCGGTGTTGCATGACAGGTAGAAGGACCGTGAAGGGTTTTCTACTAGAATCGGACGTCTGCCCAAAGAAAGCAAATGATTCACAAACACACATGGAGTGTTCTGAAGGATGGTAAAAAAGCATGGGGGTGCGTGCGTGTCACATGACAGCATGACGGCAGAGCGTGTCACATGACAGCATGACGGCAGTGCGTGTCACATGACAGCATGACGGCAGTGGCGTGTCACATGACAGCATGACGGCAGTGCGTGTCACATGACAGCATGACGGCAGAGCGTACTTCCTCGATACTTTCAGTGTGTGTCGACAAGGAGCCCCTGCGCGTTGTGGCACAGGCCACCTCACACCCTAAATCAGTGGGTTCGAACCCCACAGGAGAACGGAGGGGAAAAAAAGACACAAACAACTTTCCCCCGAATGAAAAAAAGAAAACTTGCCAAGTAGTTTGCCCGCAGTCACACCCGGGTATGCAAGATCAAAACGGGTTACCAGAGCAGGCTGGCAGGTTAGAAATAAAAGACAGCATTACTTGCCATACTTGGGAGGAAGAGATAGATGGTTATTACATAGATAAGACAGAAGCATGGCTGATGTAAACCCACGCGTACCGTGTGTGCGGTGGAGGAAGACATGGGAAGGAGGAAACGTGAGGATGGAGGGGGAAAACAAGGTCGAATGAGGAGGACAGGAAGTGGGCGAGTCGGACTTCCTGCATCATGCAAAATGAGGAAGAGCCTCTAAGAAGCGTTCTTTGGCCATATTCTTTCGGGGCTTCCACCGAACACTGCCTTGAGCATAGTACAGCAAAAACTACCAAGTCAAATCTCAAAATCGGCAAGCTAGTTTGTAAAAAACGACAATTGTGTTTCCGAGTCCAAAGAATCCAAAAGGAATTAACTATAATCTAAAGTGCCGCACACTCTTAATTGCCATATTAGTCTTGTTCTACTTCATGTGGTGTTTTGTACAGATTGCTACTTGGACTCCGATACATATAAACATAATTACCATCAAATGTTCCATCTATGAAGCTTGCAAAAGAATGCATTAGTGTTGTGCATTAGTGCGCCATTAAATTATAATATTTCAGAGCTCTCAAAGCCTGTTAACATAACCAAACAGAAATGGTCTCATTAGCTCCTGGGCTGCACACACTACTGTCTAAATGCCAACACCTGTTACTGTGTGGTTGTTTAGTCATGCTGTCTGGAGACTGTTGCTTGCTGGTCTGTGGTCTATAGTCATGCTGTCAGTTCACTGTGTTGTGATCTGTTGTCATATTATCAGCGGTAACAGCACAGTGAATAGAGATAGTCCTATCTATTAAATTGGACCGTAGGCCTATTGCCAATTTAAAACAAAATTAGAAAAACAATCGGTCGCGGCGATATTTTGCACCAGCTGTAGATTTGTAAGGAAGTTTTCCTTCTTACCAGCCCTCATTTTAAAACCAGTCGTGCGGTCGAGCACGGTGCCTGGACAACATCTAGTCTGTTCCCTCAAAAGGTTGAGTGGCCATCACCGACGAAAGAAAACAAGCACCACCGACCTACATTCGCTCACGAACGAGGAAACAAATTCACAGGAGCGCGTGAGCCGGAGGTGCCCCCCGTGTGTCAAAACGAAAACAGGCAGACATTCAGCTTTTTGCGGACAATGGACCAATAAATAACAAAAAAAATTGTCAAGGGTAAGAGGTGCGGCCTGTTGAACGTCTCGTACGTTTCGAACGAGTCATCGCACCACTAGTGTGTGACAGTTGAACTGTG
The DNA here is from genome assembly GCF_038355195.1 of Osmerus mordax. Taxonomy (NCBI): domain Eukaryota; kingdom Metazoa; phylum Chordata; class Actinopteri; order Osmeriformes; family Osmeridae; genus Osmerus; species Osmerus mordax. The sequence continues at coordinate 4,556,106 of NC_090074.1, read as the reverse complement.
GTGCCCACCTTCTGGCTGTCACCCTCAGGGAGATCCACAGGGAGAAAATGGCTCAACCAGACAAGCTAGGAAGCCCCAATGGTCTGGTAGTCCCATTGGGTAGCTTTAATATTGTAATGGATGAAAAGCCATAGAGGATGTTTCCAGATATAGTAGAACTATAGGGGGATGAAGGACATCTGACCGACAAGGAAAAGGGCTGAAGCTCTTCAAAAGTCTCACAGAACCCACCGGAACCATCAGACTCGTTAGCGTCAAGGCCAGGCTATTCTCGACCAAAAGCGTTTGCGGTGAACGCCCCCCCCAAAAAAAGCAACTGCTTATCGTGTTCCGGCATCGTCTTGGTGGTAAAAAGGAATGCTTATGTTAACGCAACCCCTCAGCGCCACCTTCTGTTGTCGAGGTTCATTACAACAACGACGTCTGAGTGAATTGGAGGGGCCCAACGTAACATAAGCAAGACCTCTTTTTCGCATTCACCTGCAGTCCTGTATATATTTACCTTCGGTGAATACGGCCACTAATGAAACTAGAGTAGAATACGGTGCCGTAATGCATGCCCTTGCAGACGTACTGTGCATGCACTGTTTAGACTGTTTAGACTTTAAGAGTTCTTAAAGTGCAGTCAGGCCAGAGCCAAGCCAGGGCCTTATCCAGCTGTCACATTAGTAGAGAGAAGCTTGTTGGAGACTCCTGGCAGGAAACACTATGGCTTTCAATGAATCAAGACAATGAAAGAGAACATGAGGGAGATAGAGATAGCGAGAGAGAGATAGAGAGAGAGAGAAAGAGAGAGAGAGAGAGAGGAGAAGAGAGAGAGAGAGAGAGAGAGAGGGAAAGAGAGAGAGAGAGAGAGAGAGAGAGAGAGAGAGAGAGAGGGAAAGAGAGAGAGAGAGAGAGAGAGAGAGAGAGAGAGAGAGTAAAGGGAGATGGAGGAGATAAGAGACAACTAGAGTGGAGAGAGGAGAGAGAGAGAGAGAGAGAGAGAGAGAGAGAGAGAGAAAAGGAGCGCCCCGGAAGGGCACCGCGAGAGAGCGGAGACAGACTTGAGGAAAGGAGAAGACACCATGTTGTCAGTCACACATGGTGTGGAGACGGCGGGGGCTCTGACCCGGGCGGTCAGGGGGGGGAGGTACAGGAGCACGGGGGGGGGGGGGAAGAGGAGCACGGGGGGAGGAGGAACAGGAGCACGGGGGGCGGGGGGGGGGGGAACAGGAGCACGGGGGGGAGGGGGGGGGGAGGGAACAGGAGCACGGGGGGCGGGGGGGGAGGAACAGGAGCACGGGGGGGCGGGGGGGGAGGAACAGGAGCAAGGGGGGAGGGGGGGGAGGAACAGGAGCACGGGGGGGGCGGTCAGGGGGGGAGGAACAGGAGCACGGGGGGCGGGGGGGGAGGAACAGGAGCACGGGGGGCGGGGGGGGAGGAACAGGAGCACGGGGGGGCGGGTCAGGGGGGGAGGAACAGGAGCACGGGGGGCGGGGGGGGAGGAACAGGAGCACGGGGGGCGGGGGGGAGGAACAGGAGCACGGGGGGGCGGGGGGGGGGGAACAGGAGCACGGGGGGCGGGGGGGGAGGAACAGGAGCACGGGGGGCGGGGGGGGGGGGGGTTTGGGCTGACCTTGAGAGGGGAGATGTGGGAGTGGGAGACGTAGCCGTGCACGTTCTCGATCTCCGACAGGTTCTTCTCCGACACGTGCACCAGCTCGGGGGCGCGTACCTCGTTGGTCAAGCGCGGAAAGCCGTGGTCCTGGGGAGGGGAGTCTTCGTCCTGGTAACGTACTGCTGTAGGGGGGGGGGGGGGGGGAGGGGGGGGGGACGAGGAGAGAGACCGAGAGAGAGAGAGGGGAGGGAGGAAAGGAGCAAAGGGAAAGAGAAAATAAGATAGCACCCAAAAAGCCAAAATTAGACTAACGTATTAATCAAAACGCCCTGTGCACATTTCCCGCTGTTCAGATCCACCGTGTTCTCATTTGGAACCATTACGGTAAACAAAACGGCGCTTATTTTTGGTTTGCTGCTCAAGACACGTACAGTAGATAGCATGCATCGTTCGATGTTAATCCAATCTATTCAATCTGTCCTGACGTCACGCTGAAACAGAAAACGCCCCAAAACTGCAGTCTGCGGCGACTGAGGCCGTGCAAAGCCCCGACAGCAAAGCAAGAGCGGAGATGGCGGTGAGACATGAGGATGGGGGGTCTGGAAGCCGGTGAATGTCGGCACGAACACCACATCCCACGCACGGCGACAGCTCCCCGAGATGCGGAGATGTGAGCGGGGGGGGGGGGGGGAGGAGAGCGGGGAGGGGGAAGCAGGATTCGCTGGCCGATGGCGTGAGAATGAGCGGCGTGTCAATGGAGAAGCTGAGGCTGGTGGTTTAGGGTGACGGGCGCCCCTCTCTCACCCAGGGAGCGTTCATCAAGGCGGGGTTCATACATTGCGGCGGCGGGCCGCTGGGAGGGGACCCCTGCACCGCTGGCGGCCTGTTCTGTAGAACGAGAGAGAGAGAGAGAGCAATGTCGACCGTGACCATCGGGGGGAGACCAAGAGCAGGGTTCGGGAAGAAGCGTAGGAAGCAGAAGTTCTTCATCGAGGGAAGATCTTGCATACCACAAACAGTTTATATACGCCCAAAGTTATATACGCCCACACACACAGACAACACCACAAGTCTTTGGAGAGCGATCGATTATTTGTGAGCTGAGTTCCGTATTCCAGCACTTCAGATTTGACGTGACACCGCACAATGACTAGGAGGCTGACAAGCAGATTGGTGGCTACGATTAGATCCGATGAATAATTGAGGAACGCCATCCCTTTTTGTAGCACGGCGCGGCAGGCTACCTCGCTTTAAGGGGCCCTACGAGTAGCTCCGCGGCGGCGTCTCATTAGCCGGGTGCGTTTCTGAGGCGTGTTGGCGGCCTGAAGCGTGCTGTTGACGTCTGGTCCTCTCTTGACTCTGACTTAGCATTCAGCCCGGGAGACCGCTGCTGGGGTGAGACAACAGGAGAAGCAGAGCAGTGTCGACGCATACGAATCTGTTCCTCAAGAAGGCGACACTTCGAGTCTCCTGCTTTAATGAACGCTCCGTCGTGCTCTCGAAAGCACATGTTTAATTGCAGTGTGTCATACGCTGTCGCTGAATATAATTGCATGTTAAATACCGCACATGTTGTCCCATTGCCTGTTACGTAGTACTCAGGCCTGCTTATTTAAAGTGTTATCTAAAAAGATGGTCTGAAAAAATAGGATTGCTTGTAATGATTGTTTTTCATGTGAAAATAAGGCTTCTGTGCTCTTTGATGGATTATCTGAAATGGTTCATCAATATGTATGAAAATACCTTCCTAAAAAAAGGCTGCCAGTCGACTTGTCGAGCTAACTTTCATTGAATTGTGTCAAACGGAAGGTTGGAATAACGGAACTCAAACGAAAACATTTCTCATCAAGGACATTTGGTGCTCACGATATTCAATTTTGAAGGTGTGGCAAGGGGGATTTGAATTCAAAGCAGTATCTAGTGGGAAGTACTGAACACTAACAGAGCTCCAGCAGTGTCTCATGTACTGGAAAAGCCTTGTTAGTTCATAGGCAGAGTAGGCTTGTGGCGGTAATGAGATTGTTCAAATTCTTCTTGCTTGCTCAAATCCTAATTTAGCACCAAAACAAAGAAGCAGGTTGTTTTTTGTGTTTTTTTTCATTACTTGTCACCATCTAAACAAGAACTCACACACAAACCACCAGGGAAGACAGCCATCACAAACAACATAAATCTGTACGAGTAAACAGCAGCAATGCGAACATGAGCACACACTGCAAATAAATAAGATGAAAGTTGGAGATCGATCGCTTTTCAGAGTCCTCAAACAACTGCGCACAAAAGTATCGATAAAGAAGTACAGCGTCAAGCAACAATACAGCTTCTACAGAACATGTCCCCGTTTGACCTTTGAAAACGTTTACACAGCTAGACACAGAGGCATCTCAACTGCAAGTCAACTGCATAGTAGTTAGTCTTACATTAACGTAAACAGTTTTTTTCCAAAAATAATCATTTGATAAACTCTGTATTTTTCTCGCCATATTCATGAGGTACTATTTTCCAACAGTCTTTTCGATTTCATCTCCAGGAGGTGTTTCTCTCATTTCCCAGGGAATCAGTGGTGGGGTTTCCCCTCGGCGGTCGAAGTGCTCCGATTGAAGACGTCTTTTCAAACCTCTCTCCCCACATGTTCCTGCGCCATGGAAACAGCTGATGGCCTTAGCTGCCTGATTACCCCCCCCACACACACACACACGGCACTGATAATGATGCCTTCTGATTGGACATTGGAAGCAGTGCCATGCTGCCTTCTCCTCTGCTGGCCTACTTCATGATCTCCGCTCTCTCTCTCTTGTCTTCTGTAGTTCCCACGGGTTTAGAGAGAGAGAGAGAGAGAGAGAGAGTGAGAGAGAGAGAGAGAGAGGGAGAGAGTGAGAGAGAGAGAGATAGAGAGAGAGACAGAGAGAGTCATTTTGACAAGTGATCGAACGGGGGAATAAATAGTCTTCTTTTAATTGTGAATGGGTTGACCCACCTGTGTGTGTGTGTGACAAGTGTGTGTGTGTGCACGTGTGTGTGTGTGCATGTCAGACTTTTAGATGCGTTCCGTCCTGTATCCATCAACTCCCCTTTCCCTTGACTGAATGCTGCTTTAGGATCCTATTAGACATTGGAAAAAAATCAGTGAACCGGTACATTTTCTCGCTTTTATCTTGTAATTGGGAAAAAAGTCTCAAGGCACGTCACGAGAGAGGAAAGTGTGTCATTATTGTATACCCCTGTCTGCAGGCTCCACACAAACCTTTACAAATATAACGAATGCAACAATAATTCAACAATAGTTGCATTCATCCTCTCAATAGTTTACAGATCGTGTCTAAATGTACAGTTCATTTGTGTATCAGCTATGGGTCAATACAACGTTCTGGTTAAACGATGGTTCGACAAAATAGCCACGCTGAAGGCTTAGAAGTAGCTCGACGACAGCAGAAAATGCCATGCTAAAATATGACTCACCCGAAAGCATCCACTCTCTGCCCTCCGGACTCAAAATAATGAGCGGGAGGCGAAGGAATGAAAACGCGCCGCCTATCGACCGTACTCCCCCAGCAGTTTGGGTGGAATCCTTCGACCAAAGCGTACGAAAGGTTGACCGTAAACCCGATCGGAGCACCATGCTTTACGGCGTACTCGAATGTGGCTTCTCTTTCATACGGACGCATCCGTGAGGTCTGAGGAGGCGTCTCTGTGGGTTAGGCCAGGCCGTGTTAGGGGGAGGACTCAACATGAGTGTGTGGTCTCACATCACATGGGTGGCTCTCCTTAGATCCCACGCCATTTACATTTCCATTACACTTAGTCATTTAGCAGATGCTCTTATCCAGAGCGACTTACAGTAAGTACAGGGACATTCTCCTTGAGGCACGTAGGGTGAAGTGCCTTGCCCGAGGACACAACATCATTAGGCCCGGACGGGAATCGAACCGGAAACCTTCTGATTAATAGCCCAACTCCCTAACTGCTCAGCCATCTGATTTAAGGTACTCTGGACTGGGCCCTCCTGACTCATTCTGCTCTGTGCTGCAGACATCCGCTCGCAACAACTGCCTTGCGCGGGAGAGACAGGCAAAACAAGCCGTCACCGCCACGACATATCCGCCAGCGGGACACAGTTCCCTCTTGATTTACGAGCACTGCATCCCAGACAGGAAAGGGATCCGAATGATCGACGTGGAGCCAGCGTGAGAAGAGTGTGTACGAGAGCCGACATGGGTCACGTTTGATTGGTCTGCGCTTTCAGACCAACCAACCGATCGATCGGTGCCCCGACGACCATAGCATTTTCAAACAGTTTCAACCGCGGTAGCAGTTGAACGACACCTCTTCGGGGAAGTGGTTTGGCAACACACGAGAGCCACAAAGCGCAGGGCTAGGGAGGTGACAGTGGGGAACAGAGACTCTCTAATTTGAGGTGACACTGGAAGTCAGGCGCGCACGCACACACACACACACACACACACACAGACTGAAACAAAACACGTTGGCTTTGTCCCGGAAGAGGGGCACATGTGAGAGGCCAGAAGCGCTGCCCCGCTCACTTTGAGCCAGCATGGCCTCTTCTGTGGAGGAGAACGTTCTAGACCAGGCTGCCATGGGGACGGGGGGACGGGGGGGAGACAGGTGTGTCTGTCACAATAGCTCCTGTCTGGCTTACAGTGGCATACCAGCAGGGGCAAGGCCGTGAGTTTAACTCTCTTTAACTGGGCCACAATCTGCTTAGAGTGACCCTGGTGCTCCGTAAAACAAAATACTGGATTCTAGTGCAAAGGAACAACCCTCACACTAGTTTCCAGACCGACCCTGACCCTAGTGTTTAGTAAGCCCCGCCTCCTCCCCCCCGGGTAGGTTTGTACTGTACTCGTTTCAAACTATCCACTCATGGATGAGACACGAGGCCCATATGAACGTTGCGTGGCTAAACCCAAGCCCGCTGACTTCTTCTTTAACCATGAGTGACTACAGCTGGGGGGTGGGGGGGGTGGGGTGGGGGGGGGGGGGTGAACGGTTCTCTGACAGCTGGGTAAAGAAGTGTGAGGGGGGGGGGAAAGAAAATATTTTCGGCTTCGCGGAAAAAACGCGAGCGCAACGCCGAGCGCTTAATGAGGGTATGCACTAGAATGCGAGTCTATTTATACGCACGGCGCTTCGACTTCCAACTTGTTCTAGAGACACAATGGACCCCACGGGCCCCCACCACAGGTAGAAAAGATTAGGCCTTTTTCTTTGATTCATGGAGCTCAGTTTGTTAAATAGCTACCACTCCTGACTCACTAATGGCCGTGGACTCGGCTAATGCTACTTCTTGGAAAGGAAACGTAGCAAAGTTCCGCAGTGGTCTTTGCGTTTGGCAGGTTTCTTTGATCCCAGCCGAGGGAGCACAATCTCGGTGTGTGTTATTATCACGGAGGACGTGACGTCGAGGAGGCTCCGTCAAGGAGCGGGGAAGTCCCCTTTTCGAAGAAAATCACTGACTGGGTTCTCCTCAGAGCAGTAGAACTGGAGAACATTGACCCAGAAAGCCGCTGTGAGTCACTATTCCTTGACAGTCATCGTGTGAGGGGTTTCGTATCGCTTCCAAACGACCCATCAGCCTCGTCCCCAAACACAACTCGCTGAGAGGGTGTGTGTATGTGTGTGTGCAGTCAATAGTTCACCATTTCCTTGATCCAGAGCCCAAATCTCTTTAACCTCTATATCTTTTGTAGTTAATCCCAAATTTCTCTCAAGGTCTAAAGATATCTTGAAAGTGTGCCGTCGAGTAAAGCGCTGTGGCAGAAGGCGACACCAAGCCTCGACACTTCCGGGTACCGACGGGGTTGACGCCGGGTTTCGTGGTCAAGCGAGGTTGGACTCTCGGGCCCCGAGAGGGTCGAGCGACGAGCCTCGTTCCCACCACACCACGGGAGAGAGAGCCCCTCCCCCCCCCCCCCGCTCGCCTCGGCTGAGGAGCAGAGAGGGAGACGAGGATGCGGGGTGGCAACGGCCGCGGGCGCCTCCAGAGCTCTGTGCAGGGATGTGTGGAATCTCCTCGTGGCCGTGTGCACTGACCCCCTTTTTCCTGTAGCTTTATACCCCCATCCCCCCCCCCCCCCCCACCCCCCCCCCCCCCCCCCCCCCCGCCCTGCTAATCGTCGCTCTGTTAGCCTTGATTCCCCGCTTTCCCAAGACGAGGGGGAGGTGGCGTACTGCTGAGCCCGGGGGGAGAGCAGAGAAGCACCTGCCCTTCCCTTCCACGGACGCACGCTCCTATTTATATTTACGCTGTCCTCTCGTTCTCCGTTCTACCCGGCCGAACAGTGTCTTCTTCCCCGCGCTTCATTAGACAACTGTTTCAAAATAAATACAAAAACTAAATAACATAATAATTTGTTCACACATTTTTCTGTCCCTCATCTGTCATGAATACATGGTTTAATAGTATTAAGTTATCCAATAACCTTTCGATGTAAAAGTTTCCCTTGTCTTAGGCACTGCATTACAGCAAAAATATTAACTTCTACTGGAATGTGTAGCCACTGTGGATTTTCTAATATTGAATATCTTTGATATTAGTACACCTTGACCTAAAGTTAGAAAGTAAAACACCTGAGCAAAAATGAAAATGAAACATCAGCAGGGAGATTACAGGTTAAGCCCAGTGTATTATAAAAGGATGATAAAATATGATTCTTCAGCTTCCCTACTATAGCTGATTAGATAATGTGCTACGTTGAAGGATGTTTGACCCGTATCTGACAATGTAATCTATCAAGCAAATTCCAAGAACATATGTCACCCATTTGTGCCTTTTCTGCAGGGGAAACTATACACAAGAATTAGACGTAGTTTCAGTTTCAGTTTCCGTACCCTTTTGATTTATGGATACTTTGCATGAAAATGTTGTTTAATAAGTTGAAATATCACTTTTAAAGTGTTATGGACAGGAAACATAGCATTGCCATATTGTCTCGCTCACGACAAGCATTCCAAAAATTCAGTCAATAAAAAGAGGGTCTGTCAGGCTAAAGGCACACGCTGTCCTAACTGCAATATCAATCATTCAAATTGACAACGGCAGCCCACTCCGAAGATAAACCACTTTATATAATAATATGGAAAATCCTCTTATTTTGGAGATCCAGACTCCATCACTTAAAATACACCCAGCGATTATAGCGTTGAGAATTAACATGCCCCGGTCTGTACTCTGAAAGCAATCCTCGAGGGAGATGAACTGCACTAAAGAGTGCAAGTGAGGCAGAGAGTAAAAGTCTGTCTTCTGTTCTGTATTACAGGGTACTGAATACACTGTCTCATCAGTCCCTGAAACACCGCAATAGCATTACTGGAATCCATGCGAACAATGCAACCAGTAGGCACAGTGTAGGAGTCTGGAACGCACCTCTTAAAGAATTCAAAGTCGTGGGTTAATTAAGGGTGCGGAGCTGGCTGACTTTAAATAAAGAAGCAAGGCGCCTTCTGGATAATATGCTCGACGGTGGAAGGTAGCGGATTGGTTGGAAGCCCCTGTGAGAAACCTAGGGGCTCAAAACGAGGAAGAAAAGGGTCGCGTTTTCGTGCCAGCGAACGCTCACCGCCCCGACAGGGTCAAAGGGTGCCTTGTCTAGGTACCGACGAGCAGCGGGGACAGAGGTTGCTTCTCGAGGTGTCGCCTTCTGTCCGTTTGCTTCTCCTTCTACAAACGCCAGGGGTACTACAGTAGAGAGGGGAGGGGGGGGTGGGAGGGAGGGAGGGGAGGGGGGGGGGGGGAGGTGCTGGAGAGTGGGGACGTTATGGATGAGCTCCTCCGTGGCCGGGATTCACTTCGGGGGTCGGGGGGGAAGAGGAAGCCAGGGGCGAGAGAGACGAGAGCACGGAGCAACACGTGACCCGGGGGGCGGGGGGGGAGGTTGTGCATTTTTGTGCATCGCCGTGCGGTAGCACCGTTGACCTTTTCCCCCACCAAGAGTAACGAGGAGCGACAGTGAGAGGCTGCTGGGACGCGTGCGCTCGCTCGCTCTGCACGCGCCGGAGATCTGGCTCTCTGCCGCGTAGCGGGTCCCGCTAATATCCCACGTTCGCATTAGCGCCATTCCTGTCACACGACCAAGACGGTCGAGGATATTTAAACAGCCACCCCACGGACTGGGGGCTCACATCGGACCCCGGTGCGGTTCGTCGCTTTTGAATACACGGCTAAAACACAGATGGTCCTGACGACGACCGCTTCAATCGCCACAGCCTACTTGAGAAGCCCCCTACACATTATGGATGGGACGGCCCGGAAAAGCGAAACAGCCCCGACGCTCGGAAGAAGAGAAGCAATCGTCCTACCTTGCATCCGAACATGAGAGACAAGGTGCTGTTGGTGCACGCCACCTTGCAGTGGCAGAGCATTGGGGTGCACTCTTGGTTTTTGACGATGGGAGACATTCCTTCTGGGGGGATGCTAGCGCCAGCTCCGAGGCAGAGGGGAAGAGGAAGAGGAGAGGAGAGGAGAGAGAGAGAGAGGAGGGAGAGAGAGCGCACAGCCCGGGAGAGACTTCACTCCTGGCACACCCCCTTTGTCCACTCCTCCCCCCCCCCCTCCTCCTCCTCCTCCTCTCTCTCTCTCTCTCTCTCTCTCTCTCTCTCTCTCTCTCTCTCTCTCTGTCCCTCTATCTCTCTCTCTCTCTCTCTCTCTGTGTGTTTCTCTCTCCCCCGCACGCCCCCCCCCCCCCCATCCGAGCTATGATACGCTGCCATATCCACTGCATCTCTCCTATGCGATTCCTCGCTCTCTCTCTCCCCCCACACTCGGAACAAGCACCACAGTACAGCATCATTTCGTAGTATGTGTCGTGTTGTATCTGTGTCACAAGCGCTGTAGGAAACAAAGCACAACACGCGCAAAACACACCGTGAAATTCGGCGACAAAGAGTATGTCGGTGGACGCCGATTGAGAATATGTCAAGTATACGTTTGGTTTCATGAAACGCTCGAGAAACACACTCACGAGGAACACAAGTGGTGCTGAACACAGCCCAGAATAGCCTGAAGGGGTCGTGAGGTTAGACACGGGGACCAACACCACGAGGTCCCGGCGACAGAAAGAGAGTCAACCCATTCTGGGGTGTGGGCGTAAAGGTGAAAATTGAAACACCCCAATCATGGCGGGGTTTATTCAGGCACCTCTCTGTGATGACCTCCACCCGCTGAGGGGATTGGAGGTGTGAACGCTGGCCTCCTGTCCAATGCCAGCGCGTCGATACGGGCGGTAAATCTGCCACTTGCACAGCGGAGGTGACACACTAGTAAACGTGCGCGCGTGTGTGCGTGTGTGGTTTGGGGACAGAGTGATAAATGGGAAGAGAAAAAAAGAGAAAGATAGAGAGAGAGAGAGAGAGAGAGAGAGAGAGAGAGAGAGAGAGAGAGAGAGAGAGAAAGAGAGAGAGCCTCAGTCTGATTACGTCATCCCGTCTTATTCGTTACTGTGCTACCTCGTCTTTCGCCTGTTTCTCTGCCACCGAAACACCAACACCATTCCCACGTGAGGATTAAATTGACAACTCGCCAATGGAGGCAAAACCAGTCCCGATGTTGGTTCGTTCGAACTCAATCTTAACCAACTCTTTCCCCGTCGCAGTGCCAAACGCGAGGAAGAAAGCTAACAATGAATTTGCAACAATAAACAAGCAAGTTGGAAGTCACATCATCAGACCGCCAATCAGCCTCGGGGGTTGAGGGCTACAGTGGAGAATACTGTCTGTCAGAAGAGGGCTATGCTGATTACACGGAATTCATGCACCAAAACACACACAAAATATACACGTCATGTTTATCCCACCTCCGGCCTCCCCTGTCGACTGTGTGTGATTGTCTCTGGCGTTTCCTACTCATTTCTCTGGAATTAACCAGAACATTCACCCATATGAATTCTTGCCTGGAACAGAGACACCCTATCTTGTCAATGAGACATTCAAAAAGGTAGCTTCGTGGTTTGGAATCCATCTTTACGGAGGTTGACTGAATCGTGGTAGCAGTGCGATGTTGTACCGTACATTCTGCCAAGAGCCCTGAAAAACCGGGTTACTTTAGGACACACACACACACACACGATGCACACACACACACACGATGCACACATGCATACACATGAACCCAAGGGCAGTATATGTATATGACATGGAAGATTGTTGCAAAAATAGGCTCCTAGCTTCAGCCAATGAAAACTGGCATCCAGTCTGCTATTATGTTCTATTATGTGGTAACAGATACGGCTGAGAACTTTTAACACGAAATGTTCTGAACTCATGAAATGAAAGAGAATTCTGTCTTAAACTGTTTACTCTCTAGTGCCCCGTAGCATCTTTGACAGAAAGTGTCCAGTCATACGGTCCTCTTAACATCTAAATCCCATCAACCACAGCTGCAGGTACTTGGCACACACCCCTGCGTCACTAAACACTTCATAAAGACGCTGCCTTCAACACATCTAGGATCACACCCAGCAACCATTTGAAAGTCCGTTCTTCTGATATGTTGTTAGCACAATCAGCCATTAGGTGGAGCAATGTGACTGTGCGGTTTAAACACGGGCACCGGAGTTCAAGCGTGATGTGAAACGGCCGTAGAAATTGCTGAGCGCTGACTTCCTGCGTTCGTTAAGAACCAAACCAAACAACTTCCTGTTTTGGGGTGAGGATTTCCCGCAGCGACGCTTTGAGGTAAACAACTTTGCGGATGACGGGACACTTAGCACCCTGTCGCTTCAGCCCGGCAAGTAATAAGAAAAACAGTAATCAACCCGCGGCGCTAATTCAAATAGCACCACGGGCCAGTCTTGTCCTAGTCACGTCAGGAGATGCCCTCAGACACTTCCAAGGCCTCACCTCATCCCTCAGTCATCTAGATAAGCGCTGCAGATACGTCCCTGCAGCAAAGAAGCCAGGGAAGACATTCATAATTCAGCGTACTTTCTCACTGCAAAATATCGAAGAGGAAGGAGCCCGTGCAGTGCATTCTGGGAGAGGACATTCAGACACACTTCTGTATCAGCGAAGCTGAGAGGGAACTGTAACTGGGGGAACCTCTTTACCTTTGTTTTTAGTTGTAGTTTTTTTTATACCTTACATACCTTATATCTAGTCTTGTCTGAAGCTCAAAACCCACTACAGTGTGACCCCGCAGAACAAAAGGTGCCCAAGTCAGCTCCCTACCCCCCCCCCCCCCCCCCCCGCCCCCTACCCCCCCCTCCGATTTCTCTTTACGTGAAAAATGTCTCCGGCAACAGGCTCCGCGGCTGGCCGGCGCCAGCGTGACTCAGAGCGCTCGCTGGCGACAGCTACCGTGGCTGATGTGTGAACGTGAGTAAGCAGGAATCCCTGCGACGTTCTCCTCGCCGTTTACACGACGCCAGAAAACAGAAAAACACACGCTTTGCGGAATTAAAACCCACGAGAGCTCGGTTCGACGTGATTCAACATGGCCTGCTAAAGAATGGAGCTGTTCTTCCAAAGATTCAAAGAGCCTTCCGGAAGGAGTGGAATGAGTGGCGACAGTCCAAGCCAAACAGTCTGGACCGAACGCCTGACCACATCGAAGCTATAAAGAAGGTCGGGGAAAGAATATATCACTTCCAAACTCCTAACAACTCCAAACATTCTGGAAGGATCTAGGGCACCAACCAAAAAAGGGGGGTAATCCAGTGAAACGTGTTTGTGGCTCTCGCTGTAAGTCATAAGGATCGCGGCGGGTCTGAAATCGATTCACACGTGGATGGGCGTTCCAGAAGAGCGATGTCACTGTTTGGAGGGGTGAGGAATCGCTCTGTGAGCGGAAGGATGTTCCTCCAAGACATTAATCCTCTGTAACTGATGCCACCCACACACACACATACAATGATATACTCGTGCTCAAATTGAATTCTACACACATCCCAGTATTATGGAGTGGAAGTTGGTCTGTAGCGGACTTGTCTGATAAGGTGTCTCCCATTGGGAACATGAATTATGACGGAAATCACATCATGGGCCTCTTCTGTTCTTACAGGAGTCAGCCAAATTATATTTCAAAGCCTTTCCTGGCATCAGTTTACTTCAATAATACGTCAGGCAGCCAAATAGGATACCATTCAGATGAGTGTCTAGACCACAGCTTGTGCTGTGCAGTTTTTGCTTTGTGGGTGTGTCCATTTCTAGCCATTTCTTCCTGATAATCCAAGAACATAAGTTCTCTCAGTAAGTTCTTTCAGCATTAAACTGGTAAATGACACAAGATGGTGCCTGTATTTCCATCGGTAGATACACATACATGATCACGTCACGTTACGCTGAAACATGACGTGTTAATTCAAGACACAGATTCATCCAATCGACAGAAAAACTCTGTCTCACTCTCGCTCTGGATAAGAGCGTCTGCTAAATGACTAAATGTAAAAACCTCGCACCAAGCTCTGACTGTGACCTGCGGCTGAAAACACAGTGGGGTTCCAACGGTCGGCTGTGCGACTTAAAAGGGACCGTCCTCTACTGATTGTCTTGGTGATTTACAATCTCCTAAGTCATGTGCTCAGCAATGTCAAAGGCCGCTCAATATCTGAAAGTGCTTATTGTCCATTTCTCCTCTGTAAGGAGAGAAATCCTCTTTCGCGAGTCGGTGTCTACATCAATGTGTGTCCCTGCAGAGTTGTCGATAAATTAATTCGCCTGCTCGCCACCCAGACGCACAGGTACGACGGGGCAAATCTCAACACTTCACATGCGTTTCGCCTGGGCAGCAGGGGGCACGACAGCTCCGGCAAACCCGACACACCTTGTCTTTCTAAGTCCAGGATGCAGTTTCATCCAGCGGGTGAAACTGCTTTGGCGCAGGTTGGGATGGAAAGTAGGGGGGGGGAGGGGGGGGGGGGGAGGGGGGAGGAGGGGGGGGGTTGTGTCCACGCACAAGCCCGGGACCTTCGTCTGAGAGCCCACCGTGTTTTACGGATCTCCCTGAGACCCTGAATGTGGAGCTGTCCACCCCCCCGACCCCCCCCCCCACCCTCCAATTACAGCCCCAATCACACTGACCACAACATGAGAGGCTACTCCTGAACAATGACTGCATTCTGAGAAGAGAGAGAGAAAACAGAGGATGACTGAAAGAGAAAGAGGGAGGGCCTGGAGAGAGAGAGAGAGAGGGGGTGGGGAGAGGGGGGGAAGAGGGAGGGGGGGGGTAGGTGGCAGACAGTCGGTGGGGGAAAGATATTCTGAATGAGTCAACGCCACTTTGCTGAGCAAGTCTCCCAGAGTCAGACCAATAAAAAGAACAGGACAGCGCCCGGACATTTCTATTGAGGCCAAACAGCATGTCCTTTTCCTGCACACAAGAGACGTCTTCTTTTACCCCCGCTACCAATCACTTAGTCTTTCCATTGACTCATTCCACTGACAGAAATGTAACACCAGAGCCCTCCCCTCTCCTTCAACTCCCTCTCACTTCCTCTGAGGCTCTCTCTTCCCTCTCTCTCTCTTCCCTCTCTCTCTCTTCCCTCTCTCTCTCTTCTCTCTCTCTCTCTCTCTTCCCTCTCTCTCTCTTCCCTCTCTCTCTCTTCCCTCTCCTCCATGTATCCGACACTTT
Source organism: Osmerus mordax (assembly GCF_038355195.1). Lineage (NCBI taxonomy): Eukaryota > Metazoa > Chordata > Actinopteri > Osmeriformes > Osmeridae > Osmerus > Osmerus mordax. The sequence continues at coordinate 4,540,924 of NC_090074.1, read as the reverse complement.
TCCCCTCTCTATCCATCCCCTCTCCCCATCCAAACATGTCAGGGACTGTGGGTGGCAGAGCCCTTCTCCTCTCATCACACAAACTATGAGTCGAAAGTCTGTGTGTGTGTGTGTGTGTGTGTCGGAGGAAATCATAACACTGGTAGTAATGACTCTCCATGCTAAAGCACTGCATCACAGACCAGACCAGCGCCAACCAGCCACCCAAACTCCACCAAAACACCGCGAAGGAGTCCTGAGATTGGAGCGCGAGACACATGCAGGCGAGAGCGCCGCCTCCAATGAGAGAGACTATAAATCTTCGTAACGACAGAGGAGGGGGAGCAGGAGAAGAGAAAAGGGGGGGTTGGGGAGGGGGGGGGGGGTCTAAAGACTTTGCTGCAGTTGCCCAAATCCTGTAACAGAACCATACGCACATGTGAAACTTCCTTTTACCCACGCGCCCCCCCCCCCGCAAAAAAAACACGCCTGCACGCCAAACATGCACGCACAACATCGCCTCCCCCCCCCCCCCCCCCCCCCTGTCGCTCTCTAACCTCGCACTTTAGGGATGTCGAGGTGCGCGTCCGTCTTCCAAAAAACACGCGTCCGCTTCCCTTCTCCAAACAACGGGGCCACGGATGAGATCTCGGGGCTCTCCCAACCCACCACCACCCCCACCCCCCCCCCACCCCCCCCGACGGCGCGCAGCCTTACCTCGGCGTTCTGCTCTTTCTCCTCCTGCATGTCTGGCTTCAGCATCAGTGTTTGGATTCCCTCTGCTGCTGCCTGGCTGGGAAACGGGGCGCTCCTCTAAAACTACAGCCTGCACTCTAGAAGCCCTCAGACTGGCTGCTCATTTTCTCTCTCTCGCTCTCTCTCTCTCTTTTTTTTGGTGGGTGGGTGTGTGTGTGTGTGTGTGTGCGTGTGTGATGCTGCTGGGATGTGGGACAGCAATGAATTGCTTCCCCATCGCTGCACTTACCACTCTGCGGCAAAGAGTTCCCCCCCACCCCCACCCCGCCCAGCATAGGAGGCTAGCCAAGGCGGAACCAGAGGCTGCCTGGGCGACGCTGCAGTCCAGACGCATTATGCTGCTGCACCACTTCTCAATCGGGGGAGACATAGATAGCGCACGTGTATAGATGAGCAGATGGGAAATGAATGAATGCGGGGGCAAACTAACAGGATGGAAGTCAGGGATCTTGGTAAGAAGGATGTATCCCAAACATTGAAAGGATTTGTGGTCTTGCAGACTGTCAAGCATTGCCAAATGTGCAAAGGACAATTCTCAATCTGGGTGTCGGCGACGTGCTTCAGCACTCAATCTGGGTTCGGGCTGTCTCATGTGAGAATAGGAGCTTCCAGCCAGCTTGTGTTTCAGGCAGCTGTACAATATAGCACTGTTTCCACTGCATCAACGGATCCAGGGAATGATCACATTTCCCAATCCCATGATCACAAGTGCTGCTTGGAGGACTTACGTAAGCGGGCTATATGAGCGATGGGAAATATCTGAACCAATGCCACTTTATCGATGAAATTGGGATATAGCATCGGCGTAGTGTCAATGCTGGGTTCATGTAGCGTCAATGTAATGTGGATCTAGTGTCGATGCAGCATGGAGGTCTTGAGGATGTAGTATTGTGAGTGCCGTTTTGTGAACAAGTGTCTCGTATGCTCATGACTGTACCCAGCTCGCACCGATAATCCACACAAATGTCCCTGCAGATAATAAAATGTAGCGATTTAGTCGAATGATGACCAGTGGATGGGGTGGAGGAAATGGATATCAGTAAAAGGATCGAGGGTTGAGGTTGGTTGAGGGGCAGTTCTATGGGCGTATGTGAAGCCCTCTGTGACATACTTGCGTGTAAAAAGGGCTATACAAATACATTTAGATTTGATTTGAGTAAAAAAGGTACCGTCGTAGAGACTAGGAAGCCAGATATTCTAGAGACAAAACATGAATCAGAGCTGATAGACCAATATAGGTAAACCCATAAATATAGTATTGGATGCATAATATGAAGCAACAAAAAAAGCTATTGATAAAATGTGCATGTGATAAAAAATAAATAAATAAACGGTCTCAGCAAGTCAACATCTCGCTTGATTGGTCAGTGAAGTTGGAAGTCTACCTGTCCGTGTGGATAGGCCTTTCTGTTCTCAACGCAACACACACCCAGGAAACGAACACCACGACGCCTGTGCGAGTGTCTCTGAGGCTAGGCCCAACTTAGCCCCGCTGTGCTTAAAAGTGTCTCCTGGCAGCGAGCACACTGGCGGCTGGCCCCGCCCTCTCTGACTGGACCAGGCGGGAGGAACATCGCTGGGACAAGCGGTCTTCCCAGGAGGCCTCGCTACGGCGGGAAACACTCGACTCAGCGTTTTCTCCCCGACAGTTGGAGAACAGCTTGGAACAAGGTTCTCGTGTCTCTGGTAAAAGGTAGGGGACCGGAACCGTTCTCCCAGATCCTCAAGGTCTCATTAGGCTACTTAACCAACATGGCGGGGTGAAAAAAGACATACGGCTAAAAAATACGTTTCAAAAGCGCGGATCCGAAGTTTCCCAGAGTAGAGTCGCTGAAAACGACGGGCCTTTCGACGGAAGGCTGTGTAGCACGAGACGCTTTGTGTACACGAACAAAGAAATCGAATAGAGAATATATGTGTGGTGGTTAGCAACGGTTGCTAAGCTGTGGAACCCTCCAATTTGTGTTGTCAGCCAGTCAGCATACCCTCTCACTGCGTGGGGGGGGAACGTCGATTCAGGAACTGGAGGAACTGTGGAACCAGTTTGCTACTGGGATCAAGTCCATTGAGCTTTGAACGGCTTTTTTTGGTGTCATAGCCATTAGGAGGCTATAAAAACGACAACGTTTCAAAACTAGAGAGAGAGAGGGAGACTACATGTCAACTGCAGCTTTTGCGCATAAGTAGTTAGCATAGACTGAAGAGCAGCGTGGCTATTTCTGACCACCTTGCATCTTCAATTAAACATTAGGGATAGAAAAAGTCAGTCGCTTGATGTAAGAGGTACAAGCGGCACAGAGACAGTGCATACCAACTAACCAAAGCACCTCATCTTAAAGCGATCACACGCTCAAGGCAACATGAACTCATGTCGATGAATGGATGAGATATTCAAACGGTGACCAACTGAAAAAGGCTACAACCAGCCAGGCTGGGACAGCTTGGAACTGAGAGCAGAGTGCTGGCCTAATCAGCTCAGACAGGAGCAAGGAACTGCAGAATGTGATGAATCATCTTTCGACATACAACCGCTACGCTTCGCATTAGCTTCAAAGTAAGTCCACCCGAAGATGATGCCTGACCCCGTGAAGGTCCTGTATACGCAAGGGAGCACGACTGCCAAATGGACGGAACAGGTGACAGGCTTTTGAATCGATTTTCTTCATCGAAACTGCATTGAATTTCCTTTCTGGGATGAATAAATGTCATTAAGTGACGCTCAGGTAAACATGCATCCATGTCTTGACCCAAATCACGCCTATGTTACCCGTTAATTCTTCGCAGTCTAGGAATATGAGTGTAGCTCCCCAGAAACCAGTCTCACTCATCCCAGTGTACCGGTTCATAACGTAGCTGTCAACACTCGATCTGTGGGGCTCTCATTACCTCGGAAGCAGTAGTGGGAACCGATCCTACGTCCTGCACAGTATGACTCATTCCTGCGCTGCATTCGTCTGATTGTCCTCTCCTGCCCTGCGTAACCAAATTCCCAGCAATGCCAAATGAGCAGAAAACTGCGGAGCCGGCAATCACATCAACGACAAGACGTTAGCAGCACGCGGCTTTCCCATGGGGGACCGAAACAGGAAGAGGAGGATGAGAGAGAAGGTAGGGTTCCTCAGGGAAGGACATTCCTTTCCCAACTCTTACTATATACGCCTCGGAGCATAAAACTTTTCGCCGGCACACTGAAAAGAAGCCAATGGTCTCGAAGAAGGGGGGAACAAGCTAACCTCGACTGATTCGTTGCCGTGGCAGAACTCCCCAGCCGGGCTTTTTGCGTTCTTGGAGGAGAACCAGGTTTAGCGAGCTCTTTCATATCTGCCAAACTCTACTGAAGGAACCCCCCCAAAACTTCTGGTAACCTCATTAGAAATAATTAGACCCGTTATTCCGCTCGTATGAAAGCTGTCAGAAAGCATCAGGAAGAATCCTGGAAATAAGGCAGCTAATCTTACAGTCGCCCCTAGTTACAGTGAATCTCTCCCCCGTCTAATTTCGGGGGAAGACCGTCACAAGCAAACAATTAGTGGGGGAAAGGGGGTTGGAGCGGCGACAGAAACGACGCCCGCACATGCACACGGTGCGAGCCCCCTCCTCCCTCACACACACACACACACACACACACACACGCCATCACTGCTACAATTCCTTACCTTTAAATCTGATCTGAGTGCACAATAGCATGCCAAAAACATGGCAGTTGACGGGAGGGAGCATGCAGAAGGAGCTGACAACTTTTCGGATTCTGACGGAGGAGGAGCGGAGGACAGGAGAAGCGGAGGAGAGGAGGAGTGGAGGAGAGGAGGAGCGGAGAAGAGGATCGATGCGTCCCTTGTGCTAAGGCTCCAACTGGGGACTTTCAGACCAGAGAGATGGCAGGAAATAAGCATGGACGCTACGCTACTTTCACAGCCGACGAGCGAGTAGGCAGGATTCAGCTGTCAAAGACAAGGGAGAGAGAATGTGTGTGTATGTGTGTGTATGTGTGTATGTGTGTGTGTGTGCTGGCAGATTAGGCATGTTACGGTTAGGCTGTGTTCATGAAGGAGGGAGAGAAGCGTGAGATAAAAGGAATAAGACAACTGGGGGAGGAAGGAGATTAGAACTGAGTCTTGCGAGGGTTTATTAACATCTACTACACCGAGGAAAAAAGGAATGAAGGATGAGGCGTGTGTGTCCGTGCTGTACACGTGCATGTGTGTGTGTGTGTGTGTGCGTGAGCCCTGCACTGGGAAAGCGCTTGTTGATTCCAGCATTCTGCAAGGCACCTTGGATGAAAAAGCACTTCTTTCTCTTCACACAAACTTGTTACATAACAGCCCCCAACTGTGCTGCACAAACTGCCACCATCTTGCTATGGGAAATAACCACAATTAGTGCAGCAGGTTCCAACGCTCATGTTGCACATTTCAACAAGCAATTATGAAATACTATTTGAGGAAAAGAAGCTAAGCTTCTCCAGCAGTGTCATGCTTATAAAGAATGTCAATCATTTGTCTTTTATTTTGTAACAAAATGTACATTTCTGGCAAAGTAATTAGCCAATAGCAACATGATGGTTGATCCACAAGCCACAAGACTTTGGTTTTATAATAATATTAAATATGATATAAATATAAAATTCATATGAATTGTTCTTTGTACCTGCATAGGTCTGATCATAGACTACAAATGCAGCCTATGTCAACTCTGTGTAATGTCTTTAAAGTCATGTGAAAGAGCTGTCTGTGATCCCTTCAACCCTGCCTGCTTGTCCCAGCAGAACCTTGGAGGAGACCACTAGAGGGCAGTAATCACGCTGTGGAACCAGGCTAACGGTCGTGATGAGCCCGGTGTGTGACACGGCGCCGTGTCAACAGCTGTTTTCCAAACCGAGGGGGAACAGATTCCATGTGTGGAAATCGCTCACAAGCGCTAATGCTAACCTGGGGGAACGAAAAGGGTGCGGCTCGCTCAACGGAAGTTCCGGAACGTGTCGTCGGGGGACAGAGTAGGAACGAAAGCGGGTTCGGAGAGAGTAGGCTCCATGTAAGGTCCCATGGAAGCAGTCACTACAACTCCTAGTCCCTCTCCATAGGCGGAGCCGGCCAGGGGGCCAATCAGATCCGTTTCCAAACGAAAGCCGGATGTCTCGTCTTCCGCATGCATCCCATGGCGGAGTACAGCGTGGAGCTGTGTGGGGGCGAGCACGAGGCGGAATGAGGTGGGAGGTAACCGAGATGCTCTATAGAATATATTTTTGGTGCTGTTTCCGTGGTAACCGGCCATTGGGGCGGCGAGCTGCTGTACGGCAGTCGAGGAGAGCGGATCCCCTCCGTTTTTTTCAGAGGTAGCAAACGGAGATGAGGGGGAGGGAGGGAGGGAGGGAGGGAGGGAGGGAGGGAGGGAGGGAGGGAGGGAGGGAGGGAAGGAAGGAAGGAAGGAAGGAAGGAAGGAAGGAAGGAAGGAAGGAAGGAAGGAGGGAGGGAGGGTAGGGGGGAGGAGGAGGAGGGGGGGGGATGTGAGAGAGGAGGAAGTGAGGGGGTGGTCGGGCGAGGGAATTAGCCGCAAAACTTCCATCTGACTTTTGCCGGAGTTTGTGCCGCATTGCAAGTCAGAGGAACATGGTTCTTGAGACTCGCCCGCTGACATTGCGATACCGTTTAGCAAATGGTCTTCAAAAGCATGCACAGAGTGGAGAGAGTCTCCTACTTGATACCTGTTGAATGCTTTGCAAGATCATTTCCCCCAACCAATTAGTGAGCTGGAACATTGGATAAAGATGGCTTCTTTCTCAGAAAACCTACAAAGACTTGCCGGTTGGAAAGAGTCAAATGCTGAAACTAATCATGTACAGTTACACCTAAAAAATGAAAACTTGCCCTCCTTCTTCAGTTGAGAGACTCCTCCCACTCATACACACTCAGAAAAAAACAATGTTACCTCGTTATTAACCTTGCTCTTAACAAAATACCACAATCAGTAGGAATTACATTCTGAATCTGATCTCAGGGGGCTAAAGGCGCCTATGGAGTTGTCTTTATTTGACATGGCATTGCACTGCTTATTAGAGTCAACGGAAGAATCCCCAGTGCAATTAACTGCCATCTTCCCAAACGTGCGCATGTGCATAAGCGTCTGTGTGTGTGGAGAGATCTGCTGTCAGCACTGGAAACTGGCAAATGCTGCAGAACCACCAGGATAACTTAACAAGTATAAATATATCTCTTCCCGGAGGCTTCTACCACTGAACGGATGAGTCACCTACACGCGCGCGCATATATACGCTCGCTGGCTCTCGCTTGCCCTCGCTCCTTCTCTCTCTGACACACACACACACACGCACACCAGTGCCTGTGGTAGGTAGAGGTCAGTGGCAGGGGTCCGGTTCTAAACTTGCTGACTCTAACCCAGGCCACACATTTCGAAGTGACCCTTGCAGGAGTTTGCTCACCCTTCCCACAGATTCTTACCACCCACCAGGTGTAATACTTGAGGTGTGTGTGTGGTAAGTGAAGGTCAACACAACCAGCAGGTTTAGAACACCTACCCTGGACAGTAACTGTGGAATATCTGATGTTTTTTGTTTGGTTTTTCATGAAATGACTGTGTAATGATCAGAAGTCAGTTTAGGCAGTGAAAGTAAAGTCTACAGTCTAAAGCCTTTATCCAGCTGTGCACTAAGAATTCAAATTAATCCCTGGACACTGGAATAATACTTCTGTATTACAATGTTTTGGCCATTGAGGTCTATTCTGTCTGACAAACCCAGTGTATTTCAGAATGTATTCTCGTTAGTTCACTACCAATAGTGCACCTCCACCAAGTACAGGCAGCAATTCTGCATTACCTACTGTATCTGTCATGACAGATTATATAAGTACAGCATAGTTTAGCATAGCTTAGTTTAGCATAGCATAGCATAGCACAACGCTATCGGGTGGCTGTTCAGGTATCGTCGTCCGTCGTCTGTGGAATGATTCACAGGATAATCCCCACTGCCCCACATAGCGGATCTCCACTCCCACTGCCCTCCTGGGCCTGGAGGATTCCTCTTCAGTAGCTCCACTAAGCCTCCCATTACATTAATGAAACACATGATTGGATCACGGCCCTTCAAAGTGGCCCCAATAGAATTTTTTGGCCGCCACAATCTAAATTAAAATGCATGTCGTTGCTTTTTTTGTGTGTTTGTACTGTACGAAAAGTACTCGGAAATGATGGCAAGAGGTCGGGGGGACCTCAACGATACATAAATCTGTTCCTAGAAGTTAAACAGAAATTCAGGTGACATTCCCATAAAAAGGAACCCTTGAAAAGTCTCTCTCTTCGTCTGTCACACACACACACACAGCTTAATGCTCACAATTCGACCACAGAGTGACGGCTTAATCCCCTTGCTCACTGAATCGTAGACACACTTGCAGCTTCTAGAGTGTTCTAAGTCCTCTATCCTGGGGCTCCAATGCTGTACAATAAAACAGACTTGGTTGTCGCTTCCAGGGTTAAATCATCATTTAGTTTTGGTTTGAAAGTCAACCTTACACTATGAAGTAGGCTGAGTATGGGCCAGAGCTGCCAAACATCAATTTTCTCGCCTAGAGGACTACAATGTCTGCCACAATCTATAGAAGGAATATAATTTGCGCCAGAATAGTGTCAATTCCCTCTACTCCCCCCTGCAACTTGTGTTACAACAATCTCTGTTACACCAAGATTGTACCAGGGACAGACATGACATGCTCAAACTGCCCCAGTTAAGCAAATTATCACCCAGTACTGGTCAACCGTAATAAGACCAAAGAAGGCCCGGTAATTATAGGAACAGCAGAGCCACATTTCTCCAGCCACAGTTGTCTTTTAAGCAGTTCCAATTTTCACACAGAATTGGGCTCCCACATTTAGACCCAAAGTGGCCTTCTAGTGCCAGGAAGGTATCAGGGGCATTTATCACAAAGGCTAGCCATGCAAAATGTCCTCCACTGGTTAATGACACTCCAACCAAAGATCCTCTGAATGATTCGGCCATGTGGCGCATCCGACATTGCTCCTTTCGGACGCTGTGCTTGTGGTACTTGACATTAAGACTGTTTCGACTCCACTTCTTAAGGGTGTTTCCGACAGATGAGTTAGAAACGTATCTAAAACTTAGAAAGAGCTTATTATTATTAAGAAATTGTGTCGGTACGCTATGGTTTTCACAAAGCGGGTCAGAGTAAGGAAACACGACTGGGCTTGAACTGATGAACTAGATAGAAATGTGACGTTCCGGCGGGTTCCAGGAGGACTTCATCGGACGCACTGAAATGAAACAGCCAGGACCAGCATTCACCATCACGAAATCACCTTCAAAGATTAATTCACTGCATCCGGAGGCAGACACGAGCATCCCTTAGTAAAGAAGCGAGGAGATTCCTCCATTCACAGGGTTAGAGTTATCGTGCGCAGCAGAAGGTTATTGAGCCGATCGGTTCTCTTTGTTCTGCTGAGTGAGCACACCCACCCCCCCGCCTTGAGCCCCCCTCCCCCCCAGTAAGAAGGTCTTACTGATCTGACCTCAGGAAGGTCTCCTACAGAGACTAGAAGGCTTTAAACCCTCCCTGGGCATATTGAGCGCTTCTAGCACGCCACCCGGGCTGAAAATAACCACCTCCCTCCCTCCTGCCCTCCTCCCACCCTCCCGCCCCCTTCAAATCCCCCCACGTTTGGGAAGCGCTTAGGAGAGTAGGTGGCGGGCCGGAGCTCGCGCGGTCAGAGTTTGAGAGCGACCAAAGTCGTCAACTGTATATCTTTAGTGGAACACCGGGCGCGAAGCGAAAGAGGCTTTGCTTTGGAGCGAGAGTGCAGCTGTGTGGGCCTCGTTCGGGGTGGAGGCGCGTGGAGGCAGCTCATCCCGTCGCCGTTCGTTGGCCTGGGGCTCAGAGGGGGACACCTCTTAGCTGGACAACGGGATTAGAAAGCGTGGAAGGGTTTCACACTCGGGCCAGACTCTTCAGCATGAAGCTGAATGGCTGAGTCGGGCCATGGCTCCGTGTGAACGGAGGAGTCCTTTCGTTTCCATGCCCAAGTCGGCCTAGGTGGCTGAGCGGTGAGGGAAGTGGGCTAGTAATCTGAAGGTTGCCAGTTCGATTCCCGGCCGTGGCAAATGACATTGTGTCCTTGGGCAAGGCACTTCACCCTACTTGCCTCGGGGGGAATGTCCCTGTACTTACTGTAAGTCGCTCTGGATAAGAGCGTCTGCTAAATGACGTAATGTAATGTAAAAATCTTGGAGAGGGCTGTTGTCATGAAAATATAGATCTTTGACATTTTATTTGACTTAACTACTTATTTCATGACTCATACCAACATTAGGACCCGCATTAAAATAATGCATGGATGAGCTGCAAAATCAATCAATGATGTCCAATTCCTACACACATGACCCCACACATTGCTCATGCTGCTTTGGGTTGAATAAAGATCACTTGTGTGGGAACCGTTCGTAGCATGAGATCATTTCCTGGAGAGTGGTGGGTCCTTCTAAAAACAGTGCCACCCTGCAAAGAAAATCCACACACCAGTGTAGGAGTGTACGTCTATCAATTTTTCTACTCTCTCTCTCTCTCTCTCTGTCTCTCTCTCTCTGTTACTCCCTCTCTTTCTAAGTACTAAACGACTCCCAGTAGCATTACATAACCAACCCGTGGACCGTAAATTGCATATCATTACGCCGCGCTGACAGAACCGATGGGGGCGGCTCGACCGAAGGTATGGAGAGGATTTGAAATTCAATTTTTAATGAGCTCTTAAAAAGCAGCTTCGGTTCTGTACTGATAAGGGGTTGAGGGAGAAGCCTTACCACAGGTTATGTTTATCTTTTCTCTCCCCGCCAGCCTCAATTAACGCCGAGCGAAATCACAGTCTCACACTCCGAATCTTCACCTCGCTGTACCACATGGGTTCGGTGCCAGTCTCTTTAGCGCTGTGGATAGAAGTGCTGAGAGAAGAACGAAAAGATTTAGGGGTTGCTAAAGAACGGTTCGCAGTGCCGTGGCTGAAAGCATTCGTCTGAAAATGCATGTCCACCACGCCCGTACACCAGGATTTGGACCCCCGACTTCCCTCCTCCAACCGTCCATCTAGACACCTACCCTTTTTACCAATCCATCGCCCCCAGTGTTTGCCACAGTCCATTTCTTAACAACGCCACAGTGTCCTCAAAAAAGCCAACTGACACATAATCGAGGTATAACTATAACGTAGCCTGCAAATACAAGGACAGACTGACGGTCTGTGACCCGAAGAGGCAGCCAAACTGCATGACTATGTTTCCTAGCTATTATATGGTAAACAACCAACCCATTGAAACAACTTTGTGGCTACAGTAGTTCGCTGTCCAGCAACCGTTTCTCACATGACAAACAAATGAGTGAGCTTGGCAAGATGTGAATAATGTCCAAGAGCAGGGAAACTCCCGGCATATTCCACAGGGCCACAAGGAGCTATGTTGTGCTTTGTTTCATCAGCGGTTCAATAATTCACTAGAAATTCTCATGACAAGCGGGGACTGCCTGAGAGAGATTTCACTCAAACGTGTACTGTAGTTGGGCTGCGCTAGCCCATTGTTTGTAGCTACACTGCTCGACTTGTTGTTAAATCTCCCTCTGCCCTATTACAAACTGTGTGCTCTTTAAGAGCACACAAGAGCATGAAGGATCAAACAGAAGTTTGTTTTCACCAGTCTTTAAAAATAATCCCTGTTGTTCTGGATTATACCTAACGTAATGATGCTACCTCCTGGACATTTAGCAGACGACCATGTCACGATGCTTCTCTGAGGCACTGTTTGGCGCGTGACACGAAGGCATCTATTGCTGATGCTATTTGAAGCGCGGAGCACAGCCAGTGATGTGCATTTTCTGGCCTACTCTGCAAAATGTCTGTCTTCACAGAACTAACAATAAACACGACTCCACTTACTGTTCCTGCCAATCGCATGATCAAAAAAACAAGAATCCATTCATGATTTCCTTGGAATATGCAGTGCCAACATAACAACACACGGTATATGTTGAAACCTTTTGGTTGTACCATAGGCTAAACTGTCGGCATCAACTGATAATTCCCTTCAAAGCAAATTCCCTTTCTATGCACACATTTGATGTTATAAGTTCATGGGGAGGTGTTTTACAGACACACTTAACCAGAGCAACACACAAATTAATCAAGGCTGACATGCAATCAACAAGTTGTGGTGTAAACAGTCCAGAAAAGGTGAGGGGACAAATGAATATCGAGCCAGAGGCAGATGGGGCTTCCAGAGTCACAAGGTGTTCCCGGTTCCACGTAAACTAAACTTTGTACCCAGTACTGGCCAGACAACGACACACACATGCACATATAAACACTACACACACACACACACAAACACACACTCAATCTCGCCGCCTTTTGAAGCAGCACTCTCAAACAAAGACACACCTGCCTCTGACATCTAGGACATCAGGCAGCTGAACCAAAAACCCAATCGCATGCAAAATTAAACCCGGTTGGCCATGTCCATAACAATTTCAGTTGAGTGAATTTTCCCTTCAATTGTACTTTTTTTTTCAATGTTACTTTTTTCGAAAGACTAAGATGGTGAGGACACATTTCACCGTACAAAAGTCAGTCCCTGTACAGAGCTATTCTGCAGCTGGTCCCGGACTCGGGAAAAGGGTTACAGCAGGGTATGGCTCTCCTCATCATGGATTTAACACGGCACACAAAAACTCATCAATGTTTCACCAGGCTTTCAGAGAACGACCCAACATCCTCCTCATCAGCCTGTTGTGTGTCTTCCATGGGCACTCTACCGGTGGGATGAAGAGAGAGAGAGAGAGAGAGAGAGAGAGAGAGAGAGAGAGAGAGAGAGAGAGAGAGAGAGAGAGAGAGAGAGAAAGTGAGAGAGAAAGTGAGAGAGAAAGTGAGAGAGAAAGTGAGAGAGAAAGTGAGAGAGAAAGTGAGAGAGAGAGAGAGAGAGAGAGAGAGAGAGAGAGAGAGAGAGAGAGAGAGAGAGAGAGAAAGTGAGAGAGAGAAAGAGAGAGAGAGAGAGAGAGAGAGAGAGCGAGAGCGAGAGCGAGAGAGAGAGAGAAAGTGAGAGAGGTTCTTCCTCTGGTGTTGCATGGTTAAGGGACAAACAGTGCGTTCTTCGTTTTCCCACCGATCGACAGAGACTGAGCTGCTTATTCGCGCCCGGCGCTATCCAACATTCTCATTCTCAAATCCATATGCAGATTATCTAGCCGTTTCCATCGGCATCCTGTTTGCGTTTCAGAACACTCTGCGACGCCAAGGGAAGCAGATGGGCTCAGCAACTGGTGCTCTCAAAAGCATGAAATTGTCCCTCATAACATCCCTGAGGCGACTCAGCCTCTGCTTCGTGTCATAGACATTTTCCTCATTTACGGAGATGTTGTACAGCTTCCATTGTTCCTCTCCACCAGTGCCGGTAAAACCGCATTCGTTACTCTCTCTCACAGAAGACCACATTTTTCTTACTTTGCCCAGCTAAAGGAGCAGCAAACATTGGCTTCCATGACCCGGCGGCTAAGATATTCAGCAATTTCAGTCAGTTACAAAATAACCCATAAATATGAATTCAGTCACTATGAATGATTTAACACAAGCGTAGGTAGGTTGACAGAGATGGATAACACAACCAGTGGGTACCTTTCATGTGTTTACCGACAAGAGGAGCCTATATCAATGCAGTTTGAGAAATTCCAATATTACCTCAACTCAAACTGAAGCCACACTTAACAGAGCGTTCACTGACATAAGTAGAATAAGTAGAATTAAAAAATGTCTGTCAGACAACCGCCATGGGTCCTTTTAGTCCATTGCTAATTGTCTGAGGGAGCCCAAAGGTTTCTGTTGAATCCAGAGACAGAGTTCTCTCAAGACTCTGACGGGCTGCTGATCACCATACATTTACATTTAGTCATTTAGCAGACGCTCTTATCCAGAGCGACTTACAGTAAGTACAGGGAAATTCTCCCCGAGGCAAGTAGGGTGAAGTGCCTTGCCCAAGGACACAACGTCATTTGGTTGGCATAGCCGGGAATCGAACTAGCAACCTTCTGATTACTAACCCGCTTCCCTCACCGCTCAGCCACCTGACTCCCATACGATCACAGAGCCTTGTTACCTCTCCGACGGAGCCGAGAGGAGGCTGCCGGAAGTTTCTGACAAGTTCAAGTGTGACATGGGAAACTCAACCGAGGAACCACAGTGTTGAATACTCTGTCCTAGATACTGCCAAGGGGAACAACTGCTGCCGACAGGCGGGTCACACTGACAGGACTTAGACAGGAATGAAAACCGAACACAAACCCACACACGCGCTGAAGAAAACTGAAATATGGAGTCGATAACAGATAACGATGATAGCGCGGTTTGAAAAGCAGCGCGTTCAAAACACACACACCCACACCGGCACACACACAGGCACGCACACATCCAGCGATAGCGCCGTGAAATTTGCCGAAAAACCAGCGCTGGAGGAGAATACACAAGGCACATGTCTTCCCTGCATCCTTCTCTCTGTCTCTCTCTCTCTCTCTCTCTCCCTCTCCCTCTCTGTCGCTCTTTCTCCCTCTGTCTCTCTCTCTGTCACTCTCTCTCGCGTCTCCGTTCGGCTCGCATCACCCGCCCGGCAGGCGCTTACCTTGGTGGTGACGATGCAAAGACAATCCATTCTGGAACACCAGAAAATCTCAACCTGCACTCGGATTCATCACCACCGCGAAAATGTGTGAGATGGAAGGAGGGGGTTAGCGGTGGTGATGAGAGACGTGTGTGTGTGTGTGTGTGGGGGGGGGGGGGGGGATAAAAAAAGAAAAGAAAGAGTGGGTGGGGGAGAGGAGGAGGAGAGCCGCCACGGAGCAGGGAAGGCAGAAGAGACGGCCGCTAGTGGATGCAGGCCCCCCGTGAGAAACTAGAGACCTCCTCCACAGTGCTGAAGGCAATCATGATTCCCCCGACGCAATCGTACGAGTCCAGCGCGCGTCACGTTCCCCCCCCCCCCCACACACACACACCGAAGCATGGATTGCCACAGTGGCACGGCACTAGCCTGGCCACCTCCACACCGCGGCGCATTCCTCTCCTCTCTACCGTAGGGCGAGCGACGGCAGGGGCGAAAGAAGGAAGGAGGGAGGGAGGCGTTATGCGAGGAGAGATGGTGGTGGTGGTGTCTGTGGCCGCGACAGGGGCTGCGGCTGAGCGGAAAGAATGAGGTTTCTCCTCGACGGCTCCCTCGCCCCCGACTCCATCGGGCTCCCTCTCTCTCTCTCTCTCTCTCTCTCTCTCTCTCTGGCTCTCTCAAAGACTCTCTCTCGCTCACTCACTTTCTCTCTCTCCCTCTTTTTATTTTTGACTCTGTTCCTGTCCTTGTTCTCACACTGTCTGTCTGTCTGTCTGTCTCTCTGTCAGTCAGTCAGTCAGTCTGTCTCTCTCTGTCTCTCTCTCTCTCAAAGACTCTCTCCTCGCTCACTCACTTCTCTCTCTCTCCCTCTTTTTATTTTTGACTCTGTTCCTGTCCTTGTTCTCACACTGTCTATCTCTCTCTCTCTCTCTCTCTCTCTCTCTCTCTCTCTCTCTCTCTCTCTCTCTCTCTCTCTCTCTCTCTCTCTCTCTCCTCTCTCTGTCTGTGTATCTCTCCTCTCCCTCTCTGTCTGTGTATGTCACCCAATCTCACTCTGTCTTTATAGTATGTCTCTCTCTCTCTCTCTTTCAACTGGCCATCTCCTTCTCGGACTCTTTCCATCTCTCTGTCTGCCTCTTTTCGACGCTCTCCTCATTATTATCACAGAGCTGGCTGCTCGACTGAGCGTGGACTCTGCCTCAACCAAATAGCATTGCTGGCTTCAGCTAGCCATCTTTGATTACCGTGTCCGATTACAGTGTGTGTGTGTGCGTGGGTTGGTGTGTACGTGTATCTGAGGAGAGACACTTCGGAGTGGTTAGACGGAGAGGGTGTATGAATCAGCCCTATGTACTGAAAACGGCGTCTCGAATGTGCCAGCTGAGGCCATTTTAGAAAACCAAGCCAGGGGGCGCTGGGATGCCCAGTAACAATACACTTCACCTTCGCCGAGTTCCAGGAAAGTACTTACCAAAGCCCCCCTTACCGGGCCGAGGGCTGTGAGTGTTCTGGAACAAACCCTTTGAACAGGTGGATACTGGATACCTCGAGCAAGTCAGCACTGCATTGTCACCTCAGAAACATGTCAACCGCCTAAAAATGACGGCCACAATCGAACTTGGATTGTACCGAGTAACTGGAATAAATAGAGACTGCAGTAGAACACGTAGACACGCGACATGTTGGCGAGGAGACGCGTACGCGATGATACGTCTGACGGCGGCAGCGCGGCGGCCAACAGCAGAAGCACGCGGCCAGTGCCGAGGAAGAGCACCTAGCCAGACCTTCAAACACACAAGGCAACAAGTAGAGACACCGACTCACCAAGCAGGAGGAGCCACAGCTACCATCTACCGCTGAGACAATTTGCATATTTTCCGTCCATGAACGAGGTCACATGCCCGTAGGGGCCCAAACAGAATCGTTGTCGCAGGTCGGACCGAGAGGAAGAGACCTTCTCCGAGGAGAAGGTCCTCGTCGGGGTGCCAGTGTGCCCGGGTTGCAGTCATCTCGTTTGGCTTCATAGGTACAGATGCCACAGACGACACACTGAGCACACTCACAAACGAATGGAAATGCCACAAGTCAGGCATCTTTATGGAAGTCATGTGTCTAACTGTCAGAGAAGTGTTCATCAGTGTCCCTGAGGAATATTAATAGTAGGATACGTTTAAGGCAAAGTAATGTGGTCACTCCAGGAAATTGAATGTTGTCAGAAGCATTCTAATTGCATTTCAAGATACCAAAACACACATTTCTACGCTATCGGATAATGATTACGTTTGATCTAACTTTAAGGTTCAAATAAAATTTCTTTGTAATCAGCACCTGCGATTGGTAATAATAAAAAAAATACAAACGAGTAATCAATCAAGATCACATTTAAAATGGCATTATGTACAGCACGCTCATCAAAACAAGTGTCTATCTTTCTCCATGTTGCGTACTCAGGATTAATAATCCCCCCCCCCCCCCCCCAGACACTGCCCAGTTCCCCTACCTGCTGTCTGCGAGACCGCGAATCGTCCCGTGAGGGCTCCTCGCAGAAAACCACCTTGACGAGCGCTCTCATCGGCGGGCCCTGCTGTTCCTCCCCGGCCCGTAAAAGCCCGTCCTGGCGTGTCCGTGCGCACACGATCGGACGCATGCCGTGTGCCTAATCTACGCAGCAGACGAGGCTCAGGCAGCTCCTCTTGATGTCATTATGCGCCACGAGGAACACACTTAACTTCGTCGCCCCCCACATGCGGGACGTGTTGTCATTCCGAGGTTACGAAGGCCAATTGTTTCGTCGGTCGGGGAGCAAAACACTTAGTTGCATTACTCTTGACCGCTGACCTACGAATGGCGACAACTTCTGAGATTAAGGGGGGCTAAAGCTTTGGTCTTCTTATCGCGCTTAACGCACGAGGTCAGAGGTCACCCCCGCGCGTTTGATGCGTGCCGTGCGTCGCGCAGGTCGGAAAGCCTGTCAAGGAGGCCACGCCGAGGGGGCGCTGAGGAGAAATCGAACTCCTCCCTCACGCGCCAACGAACGTCTGACACCGACGGCTACCTGTTACGGACTTCTGTGTGATGGGTAAATGAAAGAAAAAATCAAACGGTCCCAAGTGTCTCGCCTTCCGGTATGACACGGGTCTGACCACGGATTATTCCGGTCTCAAGCCCTCGGGCCATGGCTCCCGTCACACACAGGTATAATCTCCTTTGGCTTGCTCAGCTCTTTGTTAAACATCCTACAGAGCGGAGTCAGAGTGCTCTTCTGACAGCAGGACTGGTACTCTACACTCAAGCAGACTTCACAATGTCTACACAACAAATTCAACTGAAGCAACGGGCGTCTTGGCCGGGGGGGGGGGGGGGGGGGGGGGGGATGAATGCGGCTAAGTGGCAGGCAGTGTACGGCGCATGGAGACTATGCACGACCTCAGTCATGACTCGCAGGTGAGCAGGTGGGGGGGGGGGGCGGGGCCTGGAAGTACTCACATCATTGGTCGGGACGCTCTCCTCGGACTTCTCCTTCCCACCGGGCTCGGAACTACCGGGCTCCCTCATCTGGACACACACACACACACACACACGTTAGTATATCATTCCATGTCAAATAAAAACTTAAAAAAAACACATTTTAAATGATTCAACAGCGTCGACCTTAATGGTGATGCGTTTAATTTTTTGGGGTCGCTAAGGCGTTGAGACACATTTAGCGGAGATTAGATCATGAAACTATTTGCATGAGTCCTTTTTATTGTCTTTACTGGTTTTGACTTCCTGATTTACAGGCCTATTATCTGCATAATACGTCAACACGAATGCTTTTGTGAATGTCCAAGGCTTCCAAATAAATCTTTACAGTATATTTGGAGAATGCTCTCTCACACACACACACACACACGCACACAGCCACCGAGTGCACGGCCAGCACACACACACACGCACGTATCTTGAGCAGCGTACACAATAATAACCAAATTGTCTGAATAGTCCACCTTCGAATCATCGGGCCCAAGTTTACTCACCATATCTTCGCTCCTAATCCTGTTGCATGTCATTTGAATCACACTAATCTAAGCATATTTAATACGTCTCGCTCGTACAGCGTTAGACTGAAGTGTGCTGACAAACAACGAACACTGACATAAAATCCTGAGGCAGATTGCATGCTGGGACACACGGTATAAGCACCCATGGCCACACCAAAAAAAAAATAACTCTTGCTAAGCCATCAATCTAGTCTGCACAGCTTAATACACTCTCCTTGTGTTTCATAACACAGGAGGGAGAGGGGGGGGGGGGGGGGGGGGGGGCAGCGCTGACATCCGCTCACTGGCCAGTGGGACATTCAGACCCAAATAAGCAGATGGAGGGAAGACAGATTTTATGGAGCCTATTGTACTGTAAATCCAGAACTTTCTGCCCTCACTCCTCCACAGACAATACTGAAGTTACGTCACGGGGGTGGGGGTGGGGGGGGGGGATGAATGCGCATCTATCCGACGACCCCGCCGAGGAGCGATGGCAGCGTGAGCGCGTGACGGATGACCCCGGGTGTTAATGGTCCCAGTCTCCCTCGGGACTCCTGTAATCTCTGCACTTATCCATAGCGTTGCCGGGAGACCCAGGCCCCTCTCCACATCTAGGGCGGGTCACCTGCTCCCTCAGCATGAGAGGGACGGTGCCATCGGACCCCGACGTGCGGAACTGAAATCAAGATGAACGTTTGCTGGCGGTTTTTGAAACGACTTGGGGAGGGAAAAGAGAGCCGGGTGAATATAGGGGAGAAACGAGGAATGTTTGACTGTGTAGGAATAGGATTACCAGAGGATTAGTGTGTTTGTTGGGCAGATGCCAAGAGCAACGTCAAATATACACCACAAACAGCCCACGCGGACACGCAATGCAAACTCGGTCACCTACAGGACGACTAACAGGACATTGCATCTGCAAGAACAATCCAGCGGAATCCTTCAGTATTCCGTTTTACATTGTGTTTTTTAGTAGCTATCTCTCGTTTGGTTTTTCACAAAGGTGTTCCACAGTCACATTAAGGGTCGTGCTCTATGAATCTGGAAATGGTTTGTTTTTTTGGTCTGGATGGGTAGAATAATCTATCCTGGTGCTCATCCTACCTGTGTACTGAAAGCAAAGAGCTAGCTTCCCCCTAGTGGATAAACAGGAAACGCAAGCCTGAACTCAACTAAAACCTTGTGGGCCTCAAATATTCTGGATAAGAAACGCACCCTGACACTGTGATCGATGGAGGCATTAAGTCAACCCTGGAACAACAACAATGTGTTCAGGGAATTCATAGAAGCTTCTGATTTAGTAAATAAAACCGCTCCTGGTTACGTCCTCGTTTTTTCCTCATTATCGCTCTTAAAAGGGGAGACTTTAGCGCCCTCGTCCACTTAGCACACTCTATTCATTTCCTTTGGTTCGACTGTCACGGGTGGAGCGTGCGAGCATACATCACGGGGCCGTCGGAGCCTCTCTCTTTCAACAGGAAGTCTGTTTTTTAAAGGGCCAATTAGCTGGGAATGTTAGTCTGCAGCCCGGCTCTCTGGATGAAGCAGGGGGGAGAGTTGATGAAGGGGTGGGTGGAAAGATCTGCCCCCGGGCTCCGAAATGCAGGGGACGTCTCTGGGAACCAATGACTGCATCTCGGAACGTACTTTACCCACTGAAGCAAATGACTTGCCGCCAAACCCCCGTCCCCCCCCAAAAAAAAAAACCCGGCAACGTGTCAGAAGAGAAAACGAGTGGTCGGTCGGCCGTTCCCGCGGCCCGCCGCGTGCGGGGAGGGGGCCTAGCTGCGTGACGAGTCGAGACACCCACCTTCTCCGCGGGGCCGGCGTCGGGCCGGAGCGGGCCAGCGGAGGAGGCCGTCCGCTCCCAGCGCCGCGCCGTGTGGTTGACCTCCTCCAGCCGCTGCCTGCCGCTCTTCCTGGCGTCGAGCAACGTGACTTCGTAGAACTCCTGGATATCTGGACAGACACAGAGGCACAGCACCATGACGGGTCGGCAGGGCCTACTCGGGGGGGGGGGGCACTGTGGAGCTATAAGAACAAAACGGTGTTTCGTTTTCCCCAGACCACGTGAACACATCTGTTTGTTTCTTATTCGATGCCCCGTCGAATCGTCGGCAGCGAGGACACTTACTGTAACACGGGTGTTTAACAAGCAGAAGGAGATCATGGATGCATAGAGGGATGACAAGTACAGAATCTCCGTCGCACCTGTCAAACGTGAGGGTAAGAGAGAGCCGGGAGGTCAAATTGCATTCTTTTCCCTTGACCAGCCCACACCGGGAACCTGGAGATAACAAGGTGACATCAGCCCATCAGCTGACCACAGTGACATGCGAGCGAACAGGCTTTAAAGTCGACGTGCCACATTTCCGATGGACACAAGGGGGGGGGGGGGGGGGGGGGGATCTTGGACACACACCAGGGTTGCAGGCGCAATTTGGCCGCGGACCAAAATAAAATGGGGTCAATTAGTGAAATTGAGTTCCTGGCGTCAACATTTGAAATGCTTTAGAGTGGATCATGCAGTGACAGCTTGGCCGTGCTGTTGTTTTTCAAAAACTCCCATGTCCCACTGGTGCCTCCACAACCAGTGTCTCTAACGGGACAAACACGTCCGACAAACATGGGGGGGGGGGGGGGGCGACAACACATGGTCCTGTGCTGTTTAAGTCCACTGGCTTGTTGCTCAGGGTAACAGATTTGCTTACACAACAGTGGATTTCTACGCTAACCCTTCAGACCCTGTCCACCTATTCCATCAGATCCAATATGACCAAAATCTGGATTTAGAAGGGAGTTCGGATCCATCTAAGCACCACTGGTTTAAACGTCCACATGCTTGTGTTTAGGTCAAACCACACACAAGACAGCTCGGTCTGTTGCATGTGAAACCTACTCCCTAACTCCCAACGTACAGTATAACACTGACCGCATGTGTGGTCAACGCAAGCAAGGAGACATTAAGAGCGGACATACTTCACATGCGAAACGTCATCAAATCGACACGAGAGAAGTTATAGTCCGGAAGAAGTTAGTCCGAAAAGCGGGTCAGGGTTCTCTTCTAGCGCGGAGAAGATGAGGCCACAGCCGTGGGTGGCTTTAAAGAAAGCGGCGTCGCATGACTGGAGGACAAGTCGCTGGCCTCACTTGAGTGGCAGATACTGTCCTTGAAATAGAACAGCTTTGGCCCTGCTGCAGGGAGACAGGAGGCTGGCATGCAGCCTGCCCATAGCCTCCTCATTGGCCCACTGGTCTAGTCAGACGCCTGAGAGATTGTCGTTCTGTTTCTTTCAATGTCCGCTCCATAATCATGAGAGAACACGTTGGTAACACAAAGAATGACTAAATGTACTTCAAATGACCAAATGCAACATGGTCTAAAGCATTGTTAGTTATCGGGATTGTTTCCGAATACAAAAGATCATAAAAGTACAATCCCAGCAGCATAGAATAAGTATATTTTAGGAGTTTTACTTTTTAAACTTGTCTTCGGTTGAAATGAAGTGCGTGGGTTATCTGAGAACACAGATACAAGCATCAAGCTGTAGACGGTACTGTTCATTGTACGGTGAAATCTTCCTTATTCTGCAGCTTCTGTCATTCTCAATAGACAACTAAGCTCTACTGCAGGAACAAAAAGAAATACAATTATGTCACAGTCATATTTTATGCCACCTAAAGCTAACTGCGTCAACTCTACTCCCCCAAAAACATACTATCTGCACACACTTACTGAATTGTCCAGCTCCTTAAGAGGCCCTTGGTGGCCATGTAATGCATGTTATCAATTCTCAGACATGTCGAGAGTGGCCACTCCACGTTAAACAAAAGGAGGCGAGCCTTGGACAAGTAATCTGCCACAGCCGTCCAGAATCTTGTGCCCTGGTGGGAGCCCATTTACATTTAAATAGAGGGTTAATAACAACAAGTTATTAGCATTCACCACAAGGCGTTGGGGGAGAAACGGGTTTCGTTGTCAAACAATAGAGGATCCCGCATACAGACGTCTTCTGAACGTGTTGAAAAAGGGATGGTGCACATCTGATAGGGGTGCATTTCAGGCGGAAGACCAGTGGCAAGGGATTTTTGCTGTGTTTTGCTGCTGAAGCTAAAATAAAAACCAGCTGATGTCCTTGAATAGTCTAACACGTGTGCAAATCTCATAAAAAAAAACATTTGAGATGGGAAAAAAAACACACAACTTTCCAGAACTCTGTGTCACAGCCACAATGTATGTCCCTCACTGCCCTGTTTGCATCAGTATTAAAAACCCCTAAACAAAGAAAGTTGCACAAATGTGTCATTTGGAGGCAAAAGGCAAACAACAACCCCCCCGAAAAAAGAAAACGATTTCAAACACCGAAAGAAAGACCTGCATTATTAGACCCATATCATCAAGATTCAGTCAAGGTCTTGTCTACCTCATCTGCAATTACCTTCGTGAACAGGGTAATTACACCCTCTAGTTAATCACGCTGACGCTAGAGTAATTACGCACACCGACCGCTGCACCATTTTCACACAGTTCCGAGCTAAAACAGAAGAATCGAGCTCGGGGACGGCCCCAGTGGCAACTTACACTGTAGTGAAACTCCACTGGTCTCCACGGTCAGGCTGCAGTCTAGAGCGACGCTAGCTCGTGTTGCGAAAGCACCGTGGCACTGAGGCTGCAAGCAGCAGATGCCCCCTGTAACCAAACCAGACTAATCTTCTGACAGGCCTCCTGTTCCCTCCAACACAGACAATGACCTCACACCCCCGCGCAGCTGATTTCTAATGCGACCCTGCAGGTCCGGCTAATGTGCTTAACGCTCTCACGCTGCCAGCCGTCCCCCCGCTACCCCGACCACAGACAATGTGCCACCTTTTAACACCCGCTGAGTTGGTTGGCTTGCCGGAGGGGCGCTGTGTAAGGCATGCCCTTACCCGTTCAATCTTCTCTCCCTCCCTCTCTCTCTCTCTCTCTCTCTCTCGCTCTCTCTCTCTCTCTCTTTCCCTCTCTCCCTCCCTCCCTCCCTCCCTCCCTCCCTCTCTCTCTCTCTCTCTCTCTCTCCCTCCCTCCCTCTCTCTCTCTCTCTCTCTCTCTCTCTCTCTCTCTCTCTCTCTTTCCCTCTTTCCCTCTTTCCCTCTCTCCCTCTCTCTCTCCCTCTCTCCCTCTCTCTCCCTCCCTCCCTCCCTCCCTCCCCCCCTCCCTCTCTCTCTCCCACTGTGTGGTAGTGAGCTGTGTGAGGAGGCCGAGGGTGTTTAAGGCTCTCGACCTGCATGTCAAGGATACCCTGAGTGTCTGAGCACAGCCCCCTGCAGGACCTTCCATGTGTATAGCATGTGTGTGCAAGGGCCCACTCCGTTTCCACGGCGTTAATTAAGACCTCGAATCAAATGAAGGCTTGCCTTCGAGGGAGGGTTCTTGTGAAATTCGTTTTGCATCTTGAATTAAATTAATTCACTGAACTCATTGAGTGGAGTTGAAATTGAATGTATCCTATGTTAATGTGATTTGTGTGTTTTCAACAAAATGCTCATGTCCAAAAAAAATGAGGCTTATAGTTGGAGAATGAGTGTGTGTGTGTGTGTGTGTGTGTGTGTGTGTGTGTGTGTGTGTGTGTGTGTGTGTGTGTGTGTGTGTGTGTGTGTGTGTGTGTGTGTGTGTGTGTGTGTGTGTGTGTGTGTGTGTGTGACGGGAGTCAGATGGCTGAGCGGTGAGGGAGTCGGGCTAGTAATCTAAAGGTTGCCAGTTCGATTCCCGGCCGCGTCAATTGACGTTGTGCCCTACTTGCCTCGGGGGAATGTCCATGTACTTACTGTAAGTCGCTCTGGATAAGAGCGTCTGCTAAATGACTAAATGTAAAATGTGTGTGTGTGTGGCTAGATCGTCTGATAGTGGAACAGGTGCATCAGGAACAGCAGTGATGGGGACAGATGTTGAGCAAAGCAGGGACTCCTCCGTTTGTTTACACACTGACATGCTAACATTTTCATATAGAATTAGGCAATTAGGCTCCACGAGCTGACAATGTTGCTCTTAGAAAACTCCGACCCGTCCATCTTTGCGAAACAATTTAGAATCGGAATGTCGCAGAAACCTAACAAAGTTACTAGGGCTGTTTCAATTCATTACAACATCCAGCAACCGTTTGTGAGCCCCTGGCTAATCTCATTTAAGGCTAAACAGGTAGTCAGATGGCTGAGTGGTGAGGGAATCGGGCTAGTAATCAGAAGGTTGCTAGTTCGATTCCTGGCTATGCCAACCAAATGACGTTGTGTCCTTGGGCAAGGCACTTCACCCTGCTTGCCTCGGGGGGAATGTCCCTGTACTTACACGCTCTGGACGCTCTGGATAAGAGCGTCTGCTAAATGACTAAAAAGATTCTTACAAAAAATAGGTATTTAAGTGGTTGAGTAGTAAGAAAATAATAGAAATGTTTGACTATAATCAAGCAGTGCTGCTTTCTCCTCACAACTGATACTCATTCACAGAAATAAAATAACGTGACATTTTCACATCATGCAAAATAAAAATAACTTCCAAAGTGGAAAACTTCAAATGTGTGAAACGTGAAAGATAGACGTAAAACCTTGATGAATGGCAAACAAGTCCAACATCGTTCCCCGAATGTTTCTAACACGGCGTGTATGATCGAAAATCGCTCTTTAAACTTTAAATCACTTTCTCAATGAGTTCTCACTGCCACTTTTGTCTTCATTCCCTGTCTTGCTGTCAATCATCATCTTGCTTCCAGGTAGATGACAACAGCTGCGAAAATGTCGCGTTACCCCTTTGTTTCCAAGGCAACCATGTGGTGGATCTGAGGAGATTTGCATCTACTTGGACACATGATGCACAAACACACTTTCCCTGCTTGTTCTCTCTCTCTCACGCACACACACACACACACACACAGTGTATAGTGTGTCAGCGCATACACACACACACACCAACACAATGCAGATCCGCAGCCCTCTCCGTGCTTATGTAACGGATGGGCGGAGGGGGGGGGGGGGGCTTCTACTCGCCGAGCTCCTGCCTGTGGAAGCTCCTCCTCTCCGGGGAGAGCGATCCTTCCAGCTGCCTCCCCCTCCTGCGGGCTGGTGCTCCTGCGAGGCTAATCCCTCCATCACCACATCCCTCCCCAGATCGTCATGAAGCACTCCGCCACACCTCCCTCACCTCGCTCGATTTGCTCGACCGATGGATGAAGGGGAGCAAGACCCTATCGTGTTGTCGAATGTCTTTTTGAAAACGACAGTTTCTGGGAAATTGGGAGTGTCATAAGGAGATGGCCAGATGTTTGGCCTTTCCGGAATTCTCTGCTTTACCATGGCCAGGATGGATGGTATCACCTCACTCGACGTCTCACCCACGCCCGGTTCTGCAGAGGCAGGTGTCACAGATGAAGTTGAGCGACAGAATAAGAGCATAAAACCGGCAACTTTCTGAAGAGAGACACTACTTTCCAATCCCTGTTGCTCCTCTAAAAGACAGGAGGCTCCCTGAGTAGGTCAGCCGTCCGCCTCAGGTAAAGCACGTCTCAACGGCCCTCGAAAACACAGCCAGCAAATCTTAACTCTTTCGTCCCGACGTCTGTCTTTGATAATGATTAGACAGTACTATCACACGTCTGACGATAATGCTCACTTCATCTATCCGGGCGTCGAGATAAAGTGTCTGGTCGAGCACGGCATTCTGGGAGAACTCACCCCCAGGTCTCAGAAGCCTCTGGGCACCTCCTAGTGACACACAGACGCATGCCTCTTGCTGTCTCCATGGAAACAAGCGCAGAACACTCTCTCTCTCTCTCTCTCTCTCTCTCTCTCTCTCTCTCTCTGACATCAGTTCCTCCGCAGCCAGAGCTGCTGCAGTCCTCTCCCCCTCCTCTCTCCCAGGAAAAGAAGACGAGCGCCGGACTAGAGTTGTGGAAACCCGCATTAGGGCCTTTAACGAAGAAACCGTTTTCAAACCTTTCTTCAGGCAATCCTTGTAACACTCTTACTCGTGTTCTAGCTCTGGGTTTGGTCCTGTCTCTCAGTAATGAAGGAACAGGCCTCGGCTCTGGTAACCCGTGACGCGGTCGTTCACGTTTAGCGAATTGCACGAGCTCTTAAGGTCAAGCATGCTACTAACTTCTGAGGGTAGTGCTGAATTTTTGATTTGGGTTTACCAAACTGATACATACTAAAACTAAAACATTTGGAGGCAGAGATGAGCCAGTGTTCGAAGGTCAATTCTACTATTTATAGGCTTTTGGGTATAGTGTTCTGTATGAACTATGACAGTACGTAATTGTAGATGTACTATGCTTCTAAGTGTACAATGTTTGCAAATGTACTTTGAATTTAGGTCTACTATGCTTGTGAGTGTGTTTGGGCATCAAATCAACAGATGAACGAGGAGTCCTCTTTCAAATCCATGCCTTCTAGCGCCCTCTAAAGGGGCTTGCATAGCATGATCCTCTCAATATTACTGCCAGCTACAGCATTATATTATTGCTGACAGGTCCTGGCAATTACATTTTGCTGAGCGTGTTTGTTTTCTTATGTTATGTTTCAGGCCATCATTGTAAATAAGAATTTGTTCTTAATGATCTTGCCTGGGTAAATAAAGGTTAAATTAAAAATTAATGTTATGTATGTTTTCCAGTGTAAGAATTCAACTCACATTTCAGCATCACCACATGCTGTTTCAAGAACCTGAGCAATACAGTACACATAGAAAGAATGGAGGAGCAATGACGACCATACAAAATTATACCAAGCGTGTTTAACCATGCCCCGGACTCTCCTGCTTAGGGGGCACACACTGGGCTCTGAGTCTGAGCAAACAGCACTTCGGTTCAGGTCAACGTGGAAATCCACAGGCAGCAGCTGAACCTTGAGTTGAACATCCATCGTTTAATCTCCACATCTGTCTTCTACTCTGCAACAGTGACCTCCGCAGCCTGTCCCCTTCCTAACGCCATGGCCACGCCGTCCTCGGTGAGGTGACGCAAGCTGTCGATTGGACAAACGGCTGTTTCCGAGTGTCTCTGAGACCTCTGGGGCTTGTGATTGGATGGTCGCACCGGTCGAGTGTCACTGCCTCCCTATTTCGGGTTTCCCGTACGTACAGCGTGTACACATGAGTACGTACGTTGGTGTCCTTTTCAGTGTAAGACTGGAACCACAAACAGCAGACGTATCAGGAGCGTGTCGGGAAAAGTGAACGTTGTTTCTGCTGCGTGGCCGTAGCGTGATACCCTAGTTAACTCAGCTAAAGCAGAATCATGTCCAGAGGGAATCTTGTAACCGGAGGCTACAATTAAAAACAAAGGAACCCATCCAATTAAAGCCTCGCTTTTTCCCTTCCAGTGAACAGCCAGACACCATCCACGAAAAGCAAAAAGAGCATTCGGAGTGCTGCTTTTCCAGACCACCTGAGAAGCACAATAAATGACCAAAAAACGACCGTTTTCTAGGAGAAACGACTGTTTTCTCACACCAACGTGGTTTTCAAGGTTGGAGCTAGAGGAAGGTTTAACATCCAGGATGATGCAAGAGGGAGAACCTCTTTTACCGGAGTGTTACCTGGCGGTCCTCATTTAGTTATGTCCGAAGATCCAAAGTTTGGTTCCAAAGTGTTTTTTTTAAACAGTCCATAAGTCTATTTTGAGCCAGGAACAAGAACCATCAAGTCCAGGTGAGTCCAATAAAACCATTTACGATTGTTTAAAAGTTGAACCTAGAACTGCAGATCCATAGTGTTGTGCATCTTATGGTGTCATCATGCAAGGCCGAGGGAGAGGAGTGCTGTTTTGGGACAGGGTTGGGATGGAACACACCTGATTTAAATCAATGGGTCGTTATCAACCTCTGCCAAAGGCCTGAGAACGATCATTCATTTGAACCAGATGTGTTGGAGCAGGGAAACATCGAAAACATACAGGATAGTGGGCCCTGAGGACCAGGGTTGAAGACCACTGATTCAGAAGAGAAGTGCTCCCACTAATGGACAGTTGGAGTAATACAGCAAAACACTGTTGATAATCTTGTTCTCCACAAGATGGCAGTCTCCTTGAAGTCACAAAGCTATTTTAAAGTGTAATAAATGAGCATGACTCCATTTGACTTGTTTTATAAGATCATGCCTGGTTTTAGAGCCTGATTTTAGCATTGAATATATTATAAAACTGGTTCAATTTGCACTGCACATTGTTGTGATGCATCACAACACAACATATGACCAAAGGGGTCAAGTAACTAACTTAGACTAACCGTATATACATGTATCATGTATTCCACAAAGTATCCACGAGCCATGAGACTGGTAAAGTTTGCCAGCGACACTGGTATCTTTGATCGAGTATTCAGACGCTCTTCATTACGATGAAGCAGAGCCAAATGCAATTCCTCAACCTGACATAGAACTATGCCCAGCGACTTGTTAGGAATACACAAACATCACTCAACAGTTCGATTCCCAGCACGCTGATGAGTGTCGAACCTGGCTGGCACAGCCCAATCCATAATATCACTACGGAATTTATGAACCTCTGTGTTGCCTTTGGTGTGTCAAAACAGACTCTCCCCTCGAAAAAGAGATGATTCCTCCCAGATGCAGGGGGGGGGAATCTGATGAGAAAGCAGGGGGTCTCCTTCTCTATTAAGCCATGTTCCTCTGACACTGACAGATAGAGCCCATTAAAGAGCTCTCCTAAGCAGATTGGCAGACGGAGGTCAGACCCGAGACGAGGCCCTTTGTGCGTCCAGCTGATTCAGATGAACAGATGTGATTAGACCCCGAGTTAGGAAATGCATTTGCCGGGAGCGGAGCGAATGAGGTCTCTGGACACGGTGGAGCCGTCGGCTACGTAATCTAAGTTTGATGACTGTGTCGGGATTACCTTTTTTATTCATTGCTAAATTGTAGCGAGAGTGAGACGACTCCAAATCGGATTGAAATCTCTTTGGGGTCCAAAGTGAGACACGGGAGTGGCCGTACTACTGAGTATCACGGCTGCCCCTGGGGGCCAAGATACTGTAGTCTCCCTGCACCTGGACGGGGGGCAGGTTGAGTGGGTTAAGCCAGGCAGAGACCCACACTGCTGGGATAGGGGGTTTAGCTTTGAGCCCACGCCCCTGGAGAGATTAGACAGCACCTAATGCCACATAAGATGATTACATCTATTTCAGGAGGTATTAGTTCCATAGCAGAGTTGAAACACGGTGTGATTGACAATCATGGAACATAATATTGGCTTGGTATAATAACTGGTGCAGAGTGTATTGTTCATTCAGAGCTAGCATATTCTTTTAGGGCACATTGGAGTGTTTTACATTGTGTTATGCAAAAGATGTAACAGTATGCATAGACACATGCAAGCACATGTGCAAGGTGTGCACACACACACAAGCACATGTGCACACACAGGAAAATGAAACAAATATCCCGACAAACAATGAAAGGAAATGAAGCACCATGAATATCGGTAAATAAATGACTCAGAAGGATTGTGTTTCTGGTTTGTGATTGGCTCATCTCACCTGGCTGGATAAGATTTCATGGCTATACACCACAGATATTGTGAAATATGTGTATGTACGGAAGATATTAGCTACAATACAGTACATCTTTGGTTTGGGAAACATAAAACTGTTTGACACATTTAACAAACATATTTATTATATTATCTCTACTTTCTACACCCAATAAAGTCTATAAATCACAGATAACTCATTGCTGAATGTAACATTGCTAAATAACTAATGCATAGCATGATATGTGTAGAATAGGGTCATACCATATTCAAATAGCGTGAGGCTTCAACAGTTAATTTGTCATTTTTAAAAGGCTCTTATGCCTGGCCATGCCAAATCATTTTCAAGCATTAATATACAATTTGCAACAGTATGTTGCTGTAGTGCTCAGTCCCATTGGAATTGTGTTTCCATTTTTACAATTTGACATCCATTATTATCATAATTGACATTAGGCTAATCATCGGAAAGATTTCGCTGCAAAACAAGTCAGTCAATCAAATAGGCTTCGGCGCCGTTTCATAAACATTGTGCAGTCAGTGTGCATTGACTCTCCAGCTGCAAACTTTGCCAGCCAAAGCCAAGGAAACAAGAAGCCAAGGAGCGAGGGGTCAAGCTCTATTACCGCAGCATGAACTTTGAATCAAAAATCTATCTTTTTCCCAGTTCTGTTGCCATGTCTAATTGTGGTCAAACAATTCAAACTAATTACTGATGGCTGATCATGAGAGGGCTGTAGGAGTGTTGCATTGTGGGAAGAGGCCTCTCAATGAAGCTTGAAATTGCTCCGACAACCACCACAGCAATTATCTTCTTATTGAGGGAGAAGTCGAAATCTGTCTATCCTCCTTGTGTGTGTGACACTGCCTGCGAGCTCGAGATTTGGCATGAGTGGAACGTTGTTAAGAAATCCACATCTCAAACCTTTCCCTCTCCAGTCTCCACTATGATGCCAAAAAAGCGGGTGACCAATGAATACCTACATACAATCAAATATCTCATTTTTATGTTTTACCTGTTCTGATATCTGGAATGGACAAACTCACTTGCTAACCCATGGCAGATCCTCCATTCCTGACTAAGACCTCGGTTATGTAAAACAACCTTAGGCTAAATCATTTCCTGATTCACAATCAATTAGGTTTCTCATTACAAAAGTGCATATTTCGGGGGTTTTCTTGTATTTTACTACAGTTACGTTGAAACTATGTCATACCTTCAATACTCAATATTAAATTGAACAGAAATGTTACGTTATTGGTGTGATTAAAATAAATGTCTTCAATAAACCACTTTGAAAATGCAAAAAACCTGAATAAATCACTATGATAATTTAGGAGTAAATACAACAGTATTCACCAAGGAAGACTACATATGGCCTGTTTAAATACTAGAGTCAGAGAGAAATGTATTTTGCAAATTCAGCAGAGCTAAAAATAACGTAATAAAAAAAAGTTGCTAAACCTGCAGACAGTGCCCAGTGCTCCAACAAAGCAAAACGCAAATAGAGCAAATGTGATTATAGACAGCTGCATTCTGTGATTAGGTAAATGTGATTTGGCCAAGTACATTTCGGATTACACTTAATGGACATTATAATACTGGTTTTTTTTATGGCATCTTTTAACATTGTTGGATTGCTAAACAAACGTCACTTAACTGTGACCTCAGACTTACCAAGCAGTGCTTGGAACAGACTGCTTTTGAAGATTCCCATCACTCTCTGAATGGCAGTTTTGAGCTGTTGTTCCTCGGGCTTGATCAGTTTAGAACAGTAGTCTTCCAGAAGGCCTAGAGCCCTCTCTGTGTCTGCATAAGCACACAAGAGGAAATGTTTTAGTATTTAATTCAACAATAGTCTAGTCATCACTAAGTAAACCAATCAACCACCTATTAAAACGCAGCAGGGAGAAATGGTAGCCTAATACTACGTGATATGCAACATGAAACAACTGCTCAGTTCATGCAGGGAGGGTAGTAGGCTATCATCCATGCTGTATGTATACTATCACTTTTATTTTGGCCAAGCTGATAGTTTCCTAACCTGTGAATGGGTTTGTATATGGTACTTAAAGACTGTTGGGGTAATTTATGTGGCCATATCAATAGCAGTATTTGATCCCGTCCGTGTTTTGCCTCGTTATTCGTTGGTTAATGTTGTCTATTTCGTTATTGTGCAACCCATTACGAGACAGTATGACATTGTTTTTCAGACATTTAAATTATGCTCTCACCTTTTTTTCTTACAGGCATAGTTTGTATCCTGCGGTGATTCAATTGTGCTCCGGTAACATAGGCTAGTGTTTACTGTCCTCAAAACCTTAAAAACTTCCCACCAATGGAAAACGTGTGCTGAAATAAAATCAGCGAGGCTCCATCCTACAGTTCTGCACCTCCAACCCGGTTCAGTTCATAAGAATTTTCTATAGGCAGCAATGGACGACGATAAATTATATACAAGTATGTCGGGCAGTTCAAGCCCAGGTCCTCTTCAGCACGATTCATTCGACCGCATAATGTTGGTGAATCAATGCTCAGTCTGGAAAGCGTTTTCAAATAGAAGGAAAAATCTATAAAAACTGAAGAGAAACATAGTGTAAAATTGACTGGTTGGTAGCCTTTTGTGGTTGAAAAAACAGGAGAAGAACAACGAGTTCTTTAGGTGTGACAGGTGCAACGGGCACGGTCCAGTCTCTGTCCATTTAGTTATGGGAGTTTTAAAAAAGTCATGAAAATGTCCTTCATGGCCCATCGCTCTTCATGGGAACTTTTCTGGATAATTAAGCGCACAGTCATTCTGTCTGCGTTTTCATAGGCTATTGCATCAGAGGTCTCTGTGGTGATTCACAATTAGGATAAATAAAACTAATTGGACCATAACAATGATTAGTGTGGGATATACCAAGCTAGCCTATGTGCTATGCTACTAGGCAATATAGTGTTCAATGTAGCTGTCCAAACGGCGACTAAGGCTAGTAAGTTTATTGAGCAAATAACTCATAACATCGCTGTTATTAACAAGCTTTACACTCAAATGACCACGAAAGACAGTCATAAAGATAAGCGCATTGATGTGTAAGCAGTAGGCTGTGTGTAATTTCTTTCTCTGATGCAAGACTTCTTATTGGGTAGGCGTTAGCCGATGCTGTAGCCTACCTAGTAAGAATCGAGCTGATAATTAGCTAATTCTTTAAAATGACAAAGGCGAGTTAACTACACGCGGCGAGTGTGTAACCAACGTCTTAATACCTGAGTATCCTAGAATGGGCAGTGCAATGAGCAATGGTTGCTCACATAGATGAGTCGATAGACTGCTCTTTTGAGCGCAGAGGATGTGCGGCGCCTAGGATTGGTATATACCTGGCAGCTTATCTTCAAAAACTCTGCAAGCATCCCCCTTATCTATGACACGTTTATGGCATGTTTCCCTAATAACTGACGAACCCTACACTTAAGAAAATAAAAATGATAATTGCCTTGAAACAGGTCCATCATCACATCAACACGTTTACAGTCCCCAACTCAGCCATGAAAAAGTGACAGCAGCAGCATCATCACCAACACTACCAGTTTTGCCTTAGCAACGGCAAGCTCGGTTACTAGCTACCCGCCTTGATTGAAAGAACACAAGCTCCAATGGCATTGGACGTTTTTCGTCCGAAGCGGATGGTAGAGGCCAATAGGAATAGTGGAAATTTCAAGAGGTGAGAGGTGAAATCTCGCACACGTGGTTTGACATGGCTGCGCCCTGTCGTCAAAATAAGAATTGTACCATAGACAAAATCAAACACGTACATCACATATTTAAATTTTAAAAAGCCAAGGTAAGAACGTACAGATCCAGACGAACCACAGTATTTTAATCCTTTATGCTTTAAGTCTAATATGGCGTAGGTATTTAGTAGGGTAACCAGCAAGTTAATAATGCAAGTTTCCAACAAACATGTTCTTTCTCCACACAGGACCAACTGTCTGAAGATGTCTGAGAACGACAGCAACATTATGAAGGGGTCGGGACGTACATTACCAAGAGCTGTAATAATTGCTTTGATGGCCGAAAGGTTTGAACGGCTGCCCGAAAATGACAGGTATAAAATCATGGTTGGTTCAATTGCAGCTTACACACATTGAATAGCCTACATTGGCCTATCTTTTGATATTCAGCTTGGTTGCGTTTGTTTTTTACTTAACAGAAATATGTTCACGTATGGACCTATGTACATCGGTGGCAATGGTGCACTTGCAGGACTCGTAGCCAACAGCTTGTACCGCAGGGCACTGAATGTCACGCAAGGACGTTTCACGTCAAGTCTACCTATGGCCGTCTTGCCTTTTTTGACAACAGTTGCCTTGTACAATGCAACTGTATCCAAACCACTTTTGACAGGTCGGTTCATTTTGTTTATGTAGCGTTTCAGTTTTCCAATTTCCACGTAATTGTGTAGCATTATTTGTGTCCACAACTTGGTCAGTTCACACCAGAGTTAATATTTAATCAACTCCATACACAGCAGGAATGTATGTAGTGTCTTCAGATTTATTCATGAGGTGAAACATAACTATGTACATTGCACTTTTTTTTTTAGGTGACCTTAACTGCCCAACCTGTGTCCTGATCAGAGGTGCACTAGTCGGTGCTGTTGGAGCAGGCTTATATCCTGTTCTTCTTGCACTTCCTGTCAACGCAGGACTTGCAACCCGGTATGTGAAGTGTTATCTTACATGCAGTCATCACATTCAGGTATTTACTGTGCTTCATCTAATACGAGTGCATGTTTTGACAGATACGAAACGGTCCCAATGCCAGAGAAAGGAAACGTCCTGCGCTTTTGGATGACCCTTAGTCAACCCATTTTGAGGAAAATGGCAGGGGTGTTTGTGTTGCAGGCCCTATTCGGAACTTACCTGTCTTCCAAACATTTTGATATCTATTTGAAATTGCTTCGGATCTCCCTTTCCAAAGATGAAGAACTTGGGAATTAAGTGGTTTAGAATAGATGCAATTTTTTCCAATTCATTTTATAAATGTCATTAGAAAAACACTTACAAATCTGTCTTATGTGACAAAGTACCTGCTGTCTTCCTGGTGCGATGACCAGTCATGTAAATTAAGTAAAATCTGCTTTATATTCAACCACCAGACTTTTATTTGACCTATCCATCACATGAACGCAAGTTGTTTTTGGTGTACCATGTTTTAACTTTCCTACGTTGCAGGGGGATGCATTTCTTGCACTTTATATCTAAGAGTGAAATAAATTAGTGTGCTTTGAGAAAACTGATTATTTGGCCTGGTTCTAATGACCAGATGAAGACTAAACCATTTACCATTGCTTTGTGGTAGCAAGAATTATTGACCACTTGAACATTTGGAGTGCATGCCAAAACTCCACAGACCCTTTGTGCATAATGACATCCAGAACACAACGACAAACAATGCTATATTCTATACATCAACTAGATTAGGTAATTAAGAGCACCATAATAGGCTGCAGAAACAACTCGGAACAAAAGAGTTTCAATCCCTTATTCCTTAACTGTTTTACACAGTTCACTAAGAATACCCACCACAAAGATGACTAAGAATCTAATTGCAGACCCATTCCAATGGCCTTAGTATTTGGTCATGGTTACTTGTAGAACACAATAAATAAATAATTAAATTACATTCGATTGCAAGCCACACACTTTTGACAGTGCAAACAATCGGAATGTTCTTAAAATTCGGCTTCATCAATGTTTCGCGGTAAATGGGGTTGTAAGCCTCTTTTCTCATTCAACATGTTCATCCACGTAAAAAATATGAACCAGGACCATTCCTAATGATTATACCTCTCCTTCTCAAGACCCAGGAGTTTAGAGGGCTACCTATCCTCAGCATTACAGGAACAGCACATTTAAATACAAATGATGCCTTGTTACATAGCATTCAAGCTCAAAGTGAAATGAAGAGAATATGAAATACTATTCAATTCCTGGTGTACCCAGGTCTTAACTATACACTGGGTTAACCATGTATGTTCAGGTTTAACCAATAGATAATTGCTTTCTCACTAACGATTTAATATGTCATTTGAAAAAGAATGTTCGTTTTGTTTGGTCACATGACCTTATATGGAGTTTCACATTGTCATCGGTCTGGGTCATTATGCACATAGGGTATGCGTTGAGCTGTCCACTCCATTGAAGTTGGGGTTTGCCTTTTATACTACCAATTTGACCCTTTTGTTGAGGAAAAGTAAGGACATGTCTGCAGAAAAAGCTTGCTGTTTGAAAAGAGAAAAGAGAGATGCATTAATAACAGCGTTGAGTCAAATGCATAACACACAACTTGAGCTGAAGCTGACAAATAAATCAAAATAGGATTTATTGTGAAACATTTGATCAAAGTCATATCCTTAAACATAATGTTCGGCTGTCGTTAACAAACTTTAGACATTGTAGCCGGTGGCACAACATATTTCTATACACAAGGGCCAAGCATTCCTCAACACAGCTAACTCCCTCGCGCTGAAAATTGGCCAGGACATTTCTTTCTTACGGTCACAGCCTCAAAAGAGATACTCTTTAAATGCTTTACAATTAACTGGACAAAATATAAACAGTGACGCATCGGCAGATCAGTGGGAATCAGTGGAGTCCTTTTCATCCATAAGCCCTTCTCATTATCTACCCTTTTTTTTTTTCTTTTTTAAAGCAAAAGATGACATGGAACACCAGGAAATGTAGTCACTTACACGACGTGTTACCGTACACTACCTTTAAAAAAATACCAGGCCAAGTTGGCAGCAGCAGGTCCGGCCTCTTCCACCTTCCCCAACAGCCGAATCCACTTTAGCATAAAAAAGAATAGTGGCGCTAAATGCAAGTATTCTTCAACAGAATAGTGACATTTCACAAAGAGACTTCATTTGTTCCCCCGTCAAATCATACTAGGATTATCATCAAGGCTATCATTTGCGGTGTTTTTTCCTTTTCTGGATTGATAGCCAAAACTGAATGTACGTTTTATGAAGTAATTCTCTCTCTTTGTGAAACTTCACCTTTCAGTATATTTTACTTTAACAAAATAATGTTTTTATCATGCTCCCAGATGTATGCATTAGGGAGAAGTATGACTTGAGAATATCATATTTACAATTGAACTGCTATGAGCATAGAGCAAGTACATTTGTTTTTTACTGAACTTTAAGTATTCAAAGAACTCAAAATAAAGACATAGCAGTCACTAAAATATAACAACATACAATTTTACAATCTTGGAGCAACTGATAGCCTATATTTAAAGAAAAATGAACAGGACAGAAATTAAAAAATAAAAACAAAAAAAAATGGGCATCTTCATCTGATCCTTACCATGGAGCCAAGCAGACATGGGTGTTCTGGAACCTTCTCATCCCGCATAGTAGAGCAACCACCACCTAGAAAAAACTGGCGACAGGGTTTAGCAGTAACACGTCCTAAAAGCAGTGCTTTCAAGAGATTTTTTGGTTACACATACACCTAAGTAACACCCTCAATTACATTGCTGCAGTGTTCAGCAATATCCCTTCAAGTTCATTACTCTGCAGTTTATCAAGTTCAGTCTCAAAGATCTGAAAACGATTAAGTACTTGACCCTACATTTTGAGTGATGCACTTGCACTCTCTGCACACTTAGTGCAGAACTCCACTGAGACATGGTCCTTGTCCACGTGCAGGCAAACGCCCCCGGAAGTTTCTTTCTCTTCCACCTTCACGCGTTTCCTGGGCAACGCATAGTCGTGGTCATTGTCTTTCGATCCCTGGAAAAGCGAGGAAGATAATTTCATGCCATTCACACCGCTGAGCCGGGACAACAGCTGGGCCAACATGCTCTCATTCGCCAACACGGCTCTCAAGTACCTGGTCTCATCCTCCAATTCTTCCACCCTCTTATTCAACTGTCCGTTCTCTTGTTTGAGCGTGCGGTTTTCCGTCGACAGATTGCCGACGGTCTTCTCCAGTCCGGTGACGTACTCTTTCTTTTTGAGGCGATTTATTCGGGCAGCGATGGCGTTCTTGCTCGTCATGGACGTCGGATCTTCTCTGTGCTTCCTTTTCTGCGATCCTCGTCCTCGCTCCGGCGAAGGGCTCATCGATCCTCCGATCCCAGAATCTCCGTTTACCGAGTCGCCCACACCGAGTTCGGCCAGGCCAATGTCGAAGAGAGGGGACACGGAATCCCCTTCAAAAGTCCAACTTAACTCATCAATTCCGAACAGGTCATCCAACTCCAATTCTGAAGTGTCCACGTGATCTGTTGGCAAGTCATCCAGAGGGCTCGTCTTCACATCTTCCGTCATGTCACTCACATTCAGGACTTCGACTTCAAGAGAGGAGCGTGGAGAACGCACATCCATGTTATTGCGGCCCCTTCTCCTGGTGATCATTTCAGCTCTGAACAATTGTCTCTGATCTGTGAACAGAAATTTTGAAAATAGCTGTTAAGTAGGTATAAAATTGTAGAATCAACTCTGTAAAAGTAATTGCTAAATATTGACAAGATACATTTACTTATTTAGCAGACGCTCTTATCCAGAGCGACTTACAGTAAGTACAGGGACATTCTCCCCGAAGCAAGTAGGGTAAATTGCCTTGCCCAAGGACACAACTTCATTTTTCACGGCCGGGAACCGAATCGGCAATCTTCTGATTACTAGCTAGATTCCCTAACCGCTCAGCCACCTGACTCCCTATAGATACAATAAATATAGGCCGCGACCTGCCAAAGCACTGGCACGCCACACAAGATTGCCCATGTCATGGCTCAAGAAAAGAGCGAAGCATTTTAGGTAGCGCTAGCTGTCTAGATACTTATATAGCTAGCATAGCTTTCTCG
Source organism: Osmerus mordax (assembly GCF_038355195.1). Taxonomy (NCBI): domain Eukaryota; kingdom Metazoa; phylum Chordata; class Actinopteri; order Osmeriformes; family Osmeridae; genus Osmerus; species Osmerus mordax. Next base: position 4,502,139 of record NC_090074.1, on the reverse strand, counting down.
TAACTTGTTGGCGGTAAACCAATCCACGAGATAGCCCTAGCTAACTAGCTCTATCTGCTAGCTGTCAAAGCCATACCATGGTAGACCACACAGTTTGTTTATCAGCTGGTGTGTTTCAACATTAAGCTGTCCAGAAAACCACTGGTATTTATGAGATTCTACATTCGATTTTACACGAGTAGACGATCAAGAAAGACTAAACTTGCAAACGTATCAAGTTAGCCAGCAAGGGAACCATAGAACAGGAATGACGCAGCGCTTTCTACCCCGCTGTGGAAGGGGTCCGACTTACCGTTGAATTCGTCGTTGTTTTACTGAAGACAAATAATATAATTAACAAAATAATATTTTGGTAGCTGTTGTCATTAACGTGCTTTAAGTATCCGTATAATCAAGACGATAATTCTTCAGAAGCCAGTACAGCGTCCACACAACGTGAACAACAAGAAAAACGCAAATAGTACGTTTTCAAAATGGCGACAAAGCCTCGCGCAACTGGCGTTTACGGAACTAGTTCCGATTGCGTTCTATCAGGATTTTCTAAATAAAGGTCAGTAAACGTTTTGTCTGTTAGGCTGTGAAAACTAGGCATGCATTGAACTTTCTCCTCATTTAACTATGTCCATAAACAAATATTATTTCGGACTTGTTTACAAATATACTTGCCTCCAGAAATGGTGACTATATTGTATGTGATCTCCAGACCTTTAATACCCCCTTTCCATCAAAGTGAACCGGGAGCTAGTTTGGAGCGGGTGCTAGAGCCAGTTCGGAGCTGGTTCAAGAACGGAGCCTTCTAAGAACCGGTTTGCTTTTCCAAGTGAAGCCGATAAAACTAATAGCCTAACTATTAGCCCTATTAATATCCTGGTTGGTGAAATGAAATATAATGGGTTAATATGTGTTTGGCGCTGATTTATATAAAGTTGGCAGTTGTTTTACTACTCGAGAAGGGTCGAAGTAGGATATATTTAATTTTATTAGTATGGTTTTATACTGATCACCGTTTACAACCTCTGGCACATATTACGCCATGCTCTTATTTTGACAATAAATTGTGCTGTTGACACACAAAAACGGAAATGCACCACAGAAAAAGTGGTACTTCAGCGCTTGTCCTCCGCAAGTGCGTGATGATTATTAGGTCCGAGCACTTCTGACTGAGGTGTTGCTTCAGACTACTAAAACGTTCTTGCCACAATAGCAGGGCGTATTTAATAGAACTGCAACTGTTAAAAGCAACCCGTATAAAATTATGTAATTGTGTTGTAAAAAATTATATTCTTCGCAACGATGATATCTGTAGGGTGTATGATGAAACGTAGCCTATTTTAAGAGGTTGTCAAGGAGTAGCCTGCACAGCCGTGGGTGTCGCTGTTCAGCGTTGTGATGGTGCCGGTGCATATAGGCCCTATTGCAATTATTAGTGCATCTTCATCCGACTAATGCACAGAAAGACCCTGATACTGTTCCAAAGGGTGTGGACATGCTGTTGAAATATTGTTAAGCAAAAATATAAATGAGAATGTTGCCATAAAATAAATAATTAGCCTAATGAACATAGGCCCTATATAAAGTCTGCAGCGTGTAAATTACTCGCATTGTGGACACATCTCAAGCGTGGGTTTGGAAATCCAATGTGTAGCCTATAATATTTACCTTTTTTTTGATAGGCTATCTGCTGACGGTAGCAATAAGGAAATACAAACAAGACATGTCTGTTTTTTTGATACAACTAAATCTTAGTATTCTTGATAAACGAGTTCATCCCGTATGCTCCGCCTAGTTCTAGAGCTCACCTCGGCACTCCCTGCGATCCCAACTTCACTTGTTTTACACAACCCCCACCCCCACCTCTTCAGAATTCATTCTGTTCAGCAGTTGTTGAAATAATCTTCCAGTCGGATGTATCGGACATGGTTTCAACTCTTAGCTCTTCTTGGTGGCCTTTGGCTCTCAGGTGAGTTCAACAACTTTTCATAAATACGCGTACTTTCCAATCCAGTGCAGTTCTACACCTGCTGGATGGTATTTTTTCAGTGGTTATGGTCAGGAAGCTGTGTTTACAACTTAAGAGTGGCTGCCAGCAGGTGAACCGAATTTCGTTGGCATGAATCCCTTCCGACCGCTGTACGGTTGTCTGATCATTGCTTGCTGAGCTGAGTTGAATATCCATAATGTTTGGCTACTTCATGTGTAGACTATTGGTTTACTTATTAGTCAACAATGTAACAATTGTCTTATTCCCGTACCTCTGCGATGTTACAACCCGGTATTAAACAGAGTGCTTGAACAGAAATACTTATTTAGAGTGCATGTTTTTATCCATAACGATGAGCAGACAGAACAGTCTGGCAGAGACAGTTGGGTAATTATACCTTATTGGCTCTCCCCGTGCCCTTTAGCCAGAACCAGGAACTGGATAGCAAGTTGATTTGGACAGCGGTGTTAAAGCAGGTCAAGATGGATGCATGCAGGTGTGATGACCAGTCATGAGACATGCTTGTCCTCCACTTGCATGACAAAGACCAGACTATTTTGTGCCACACAGGTGAAGCCTTTAGCTTCATGTCTTGAAGGGATTCCTAATCTACATGTTGTAGGGATTGGCCAGTTGGACCTCGGTACTGAGGTCCTTCAATAATTAACAGATGCATGTATTATTAACAAGGGAGACCATACACACATCATGTACACACCACATAGAAGTGTGAAAAAACGTATCGTATGGTAGCTCATTGGAATGTGTGCATTGGGAGTGATTTATTAGGCATTTTGGAATAATTACTTGCTTTTTAACATTTCCGCTGTACAACCAGACTGTTCCGAAGTATTTTTTCGCCCTGATATTCACACCCAAATAAAGGTACTGCTTCAGGCTACATTTCAGAAAGGTCAGTAATGATGTGTAATTAAAGTATACACGGTAGGCATGGTACTACAGCCTTCTGGTTTGCCGCACCAGTGACATGAGAAGTAGACAGTGTGACTGTTGGTTGTCAAGGCCAATGTTGTGTGCTGACTGCAGTTTTCTGTTTAGTCTGAGGTCATATAAACAGCCAGCGGAACTGATACAGTTGTTTTCACTAAAGAAAACAACGTAGCAACATTTCCACTGCCATGTTGTCTAACCATACTAACAGTGACATGTGAAATGGCGAAAGAAATATTTGAGGCGTACGAATACTTCCTGAAGCCAGCGTAAGTTGCACCATTTGAGTTTTGTCAAGTCTTGTCAAATATGAAACTAAGCCTTTTGTGAAAGAGAGAGAGAGAGAGAGAGAGGTTGACAGAGTGTGTGTCTGTGATCCTGAGAAGTGCATTCGGTGTGAAAATAAATTCCTGTGGATTCTAACTGCGCCCCCTCCCACGTGTATCCAGGTGTGCTACGAGTAGGAGGGATGGAGGTCAGCACCCCAGAGGAGGTGGAAGGAGTCAATGGGACAGACGTGACACTGAAGTGCACTTTCAAGAGCCGGCATCCCGTGTCCTCCTCCACTGTGATCGTTTCCTGGAACTTCCGGCCCCTGGACAAGGGCGCTGAGGAGTCTGTACGTGAACACGCTGGAAACTGAACTCTTCTTAAGAAGACCCACATTAGATCACATAACCCATTCTGAAGTGTTTCCCCACCTTGTACTTTGACATTTGAGGAATAACCCTTTGTGTGTTCCAGGTGTTTTTCTACCAGCAAGAACCATATCCGCCTACCGAGGGGCGTTTTAAGGGCCACGCCGTGTGGTCGGGGGACATCATGCGAAAAGACGCGTCGATCACCCTGCTCGACGCTCTCCCGACCTTCAACGGAACCTACACCTGCCAGGTGCACAACCTGCCGGACGTCCACGGCATCAATGGAGAATTGGTCCTCCGAGTCGTCAACAAAGGTCAGTCAGGCAAACGCACGCCGACACGCACAGGCACGATGTCCGAGGTTGGCAGCGTTGGTTATCTGACGTTTATACGGGCAGTGTTTGTTGTTGTTGGATCCCAACCGTGGAATGAATGTGTGCGTGTTCCGGCCGTGTCAACTCCAGCGACCGTGTCGGAGGCCAGGATCCTGCTCATCGCCGTGGGAGGAGCCATAGGCCTGGTGCTGCTCATCCTGTCCGTCTTTGTGGCGGTGAGGTTCTTCCGCAGGAAGCACGCCGACACGGATTTCGAACTTCAGACAGGCAACGAGAACTGGAAAGACGGCATGGAGTGGTGAGCCAGACTTAAAGGGCTCTCTCGCCCCCCCCCCCCCCCCCCCCCGCCCCCCGCTCCTGAACAACGTGGAATGGCCGGCAGTGACTGGTGTTGGAGCTGCTTCCTGGTTACTCTCTGCTGGGACTTACTGGTGCATTCTGGGAGGGGTGTGTTGTGGTGTGGTGTTTTCCCTCTTGTACCTGCTCCATTACCTTCTCAGACTGAGCACGAGTCGTTGAGTGGACCTCGGTATTAGCAAGGTCCTTCCATCGTGCCAGGTATCTTCTTGTAATTCAAATTTTGACGAGTTTTTCATCGTCGGGACAATCATTTCCCCTTCTTTTTCATTGTCATCTCATCATAACAGTGTGCTGATTTGTGCTGTACTAAAACTGTCTCACTGCTTCAGACTCTCACAACAGGACTGCCATCTAGACGGTTTTACCCTGATACTTTACAAGCCTCTAGCTCATTGAGCAAATTATCCCTTTGATTTTGTTCTTTAATCATTTACATGCTTGCTATTAATTCCAAAGCCAAGTTTTTAATGTTGACAGCTGATTGAAAATGCCGATATGGAATTCTATTGATTCATCAAGAATGAAAGAGGTCCCGCACTTGTATACGGTTGTCCTGAAGTGAGCTGAGTGAGTGATGTTGTTCTGCTTAACCGGGCTAATGGCTGCGGTATGCACAAAGGCTTTTCCTGGTATATTCCGCTGCTACTTTTCCCTTAAAGCCTGGATTCAGATGAAAACCTGTGCCTGTTTTTACCCTGAAAGCCAAGAAGTTTGTTTTTGTTTCTGTGACATTTGTTTTCATTCGAAGGGAGCATGTTCTTGGGAATGGGGAGACATGAAGGCACTGTGCTGGGTAATCAGCTCCAGTGTTTGGATGTTTCGGAAAGATAAGTTTGTGTGTGTGCGTGACTCAGTAAACCCGAGGAGGAGCTCCATCTGAAGACTGGGATGAACGGGAAGGAGGATTCCAGTTTAAAAGAAGTGGAGCTGGGGAGCCATTGAGACAGAGAGGAGGAAGATGATCGCGACGAGGGCGATGACGGAGGGGATGATGACAATAACAATCTTGACGGAGGCTGGAAAAGGCCTGTTTACCAGAGCTGCTCGATGAGGGGAATAATAGCAAGTCATGCGTCCTTTCTGACCTCACCAACCCCAAATAGAACAATCCTATCTCCACCAAATTGCGGTGACTGGAATAGTAAAAAAAAAAAAAAGGATCACATGCTCTACTAAATTCGGAAATCAATGTACATTGATATTTTAGCAATCTATCCATGAAAGTCACATGGGACATGTCGAAGTGCTGTTTTGTCGTAATGCGGTCGAATTTGATGCACAAATAGTGTTCAGATAGTTCAAGGCTGTATTTAAGGCTTCTCTTTCATAACCACTGCCTGCCTTGTGCTTGTACAAGGTTGTCTGCACTCTCCACATTAGTCAGAAGATGAACTTACCTCTGGGGACACGCGTTAATGAACATTTCCTCGCTGAATAAATGGACCAGAGTTCACCATGACCCCTAGCTGATATATGAGGAACCAGAGTCATAGACTGTTTACACAGCCCTTTGGAAAATACCTTTTCTGCAAAGGGCCCAGGGCAACCTGGGCACTGGTTCTACTTCGCCGATTGTGGTTGTTCAATTTCTTTTCACACTTTGTGTTCACCATGGTTTTACCTGCCATTTGAATGTTGAAAGTCCTCTTGCAAAAGCAATGTTTTAAAATGTATATTAAAGATCAAAGCTATTTGTATTTTTTTGTACAAATCCCTGAGGGTGTTTTTAATAAAGTTTTTATGTTTAACATACGTTTGACACTTATTTAAAATAAACCAGATAATTTTACCGAGAAGGGTTACAGGTGTGTTGAAATGTGGAGTGAAAACAGGAAGTGACAGAGGTTATGAAACATGAAATCATGAAAATATGACTTCAGAACAATGGCACTCCAGTCTTCATGATGCCACACCCACAGTCCTGCCTTACTGTGCCCTTTTCCCCAATTTTTCAGTGTGACAGTTTACATTTCTGCATGGTGTAACAGTCAGCTGACATGTAGGAGTATGAATGGGCTGTACATTCATGTAACATTGCTGTCATGGCTTGCTTATTGCATTACCTGCTTCCGGAAGCATTCCATTCCTTTTTCACTTTCCATGAGTGCAAATTAGTGTCCCCTCTACTGTTAGCTTGTAAGTCCTACATGTCATGACTTAACCAGATGATCTGTGTCACGGCTGGCTGTACACACGCCGTTTCCATGACCGCCTATTGCGGCCTGTGCTCTTTTAGACTAAGCCATACAAGTACACAGATTTGGATGGGTTGGACGACTTGTTAGGGGATGGGTATGATATTCATTAAGGAGAGCTGTGTGGGATAATTCCGGAACATGTGCCAACCTGCCTAAGCTCAGGTTGTTGACTCCAGGGTGTGTGTCAATGAAATGAAACAATTCGAACCGAAACACAGGACGCACCTCACATTAGCGTCGTGTTTGTGTGTGTGTCGTACGAGGTACCTTTAGTTAAGGACTTGTAACAAAACATGTTACACATTTCCAAATGTAAATGAAATAACGATATCATATTTTGGGTCTACCATGGTGTGTGTATGAGTGTGTGTTACATTTACATTTAGTAGACGCTCTTATCCAGAGCGACTTACAGTAAGTACAGGGACATTCCCCTGAGGCAAGTAGGGTGAAGTGCCTTGCCCAAGGACACAACATCAGTTGGCATGACCGGGAATTGAACTGGCAACCTTCGGATTACTAGCCCGATTCCCTCACCGCTCAGCCACCTGACTCCCTGTTGGCTTGTGCTGCGATACATGTAAATCAGTGTGTGCTGAAATGCCTGTCCTTATCAGCTCCCTCGAGAGCGAACAGCATGCTGCGGAACAGCACAAGACACCCCCACTCACCCAGCTAAGCGTATGTGTGTGTGTGTGTTTGTTTAGAAAGTGTGTCTAGAGGCCATGGCTCGACGAGTTGGCATTTGACAGTGTGAATGTAAGTGTTGTGGTGTTTTGTGTCAATGTGTGGTCATGCACATACACTTGTGTGCTCATACATTTTCCTTAGTGCTGATACGACTGACATTTTGTCCAGATATAGTACCAAATGAATGTCCAGTGTCCAAAAGCCTGACGTTTTGTCCGTGTACAGTATCAAATGAATGTCCAGTGTCCAGAGGGCTGACATTGTGTCGAGATATACAGCTCTGGAAAAAGTTAGACCACTGCAACTCTTTCTTTCCTTTCCAAAAACGTTGAGACTGAATTTCTTTCTTCTTTTTTTTACTATCCTAGTAAGGAATCCTTCATCTAATTAGGAATCCTGATGAAAACAAATGTTGAAAAAACGACAAAATGAAATATCTCCATGCCATGCAGAGATCCCCACTGAAATAGAACTGCAGGAAGGAGCTCCCCTCTGAATAATATATTGCAGTGCCACGAAGTTGCAAAGAAAGCAAAACATGCATAACAGGCTGCATCTGCACCTGTACCTGCAGCTGGTCGCGTTCCAAAGTGCAAAGATTCAGTTTTGTTCCCTTTAAAAAGTTACAATCCCTCCCCCCTAAGCCACTGTGTGCAGCATCAGTGCAGTTCTTGTACATGAACCAGGTTGAATATTCGATGGTCCAGTCAGTCGATGTACAAAGTCTGGGTCAGTTCTACAGCTGCAGTTCGAGCCTGCGGTGGAGCCACTGCTCACGACCCGCACATTTGAAAAGCACTGACCGGGGATACGAAGAGAACGCAGGGAGACGAAGAGGAAGCGAGAGGCCAAGCGGGGGGGCATGCGGGGGGGTGGGGCGGGGGGGGGGGGGGGGAGGTGTAGGTTTCTGGCCCCCTATACCCGTGTCTGCGTTTGTATATCAGTGAAACCTTTGTCGGTTTCGTGAATCCTGCCTCGTCTGCCTCATCTGCCTCGCCTGTCTCGTCTGCCTCGTCTGCCTCGTCTGCCTCGTCTGCCTTGTCTGCCTCGCCTGCCTCATCTGCCTCGTCTGCCTCGCCTGCCTCGCCTGCCTCATCTGCCTCGCCTGCCTCGTCTGCCTCGCCTGCCTCCGTGCGCTTGGGTCCTCCCTGCACCTCGTTACAGTTTCCCCCTCGCTGTTGGGTGAAGGCCAACTCCCCTCCCCTCTCCCCATCAGTCTCACTCCATCCCAGGGCTCCACCTCCTCCTCTCACCGTCCCAGATCATCTCAAGAACTCTAAAAGGCAGCATGGCAGTCATCGTTAGCGACGACACGTTTGCCAAGTTGCTGACTCGTCAGCGTCGGAAGGGAGGATGCACGTCGCCGTCGAGCGCCGTGGCAGGCCGGCGCCCGGTAATGCTCCATTCCCTCACTGACCAGAGGACCGGAGCTCCTACATATGCCCTTGCCAAACCCACAAACAGGCACACACACACACACTTGGACACACACACACATACTTGATTGCTGGAGGGTTGTGGTATTATAGATGCTAATAACCCTGAGGCAGAGGAATATGACACTCATCAGGCCAGAGCAGGACTTGTGACAAAATCACCTGCTGCCACCAAACATATCAATATCTTCATGTGAGTAGTAGGGGGTGAGAGAGAGAGAGAAAAGAGAGGGAGAGAGCGTGAGAGAGAGAGAGAGAGAGAGAGGGAAGTAAGAGAGAGAGAGAGAGAGCAGGAGAGAGAGAGAAAGAGAGAGAGAGAGAGAGAGGAGAGAGAGAGAGAGAGGAGAGAGAGAGAGAGAGAGAGGAAAAGAGAGAGAGCAAAGAGAGAGAGAGAGAGAGAGAGAGAGAGAGAGAGAGAGAGGGGGAAGTAAGAGAGAGAAATGCCTAGTCACCGGAAACTCAATTCTGTCAATCTATCATGTGGCGGGAGGAGTGCATGGAGAGGGGAGAGTCAAAGAGAGGGGGAGAACCAGAGAGAGAGGGGAGAT
>NC_090074.1:4453255-4492799 GCF_038355195.1 Osmerus mordax | reverse complement strand
GTTTGGTCTCGGTTATCCAGGAAGGAGACCAGAACCTGACTTCAGTCATCAGGAATACTGCCGCAGCCCTTCTCCCACAGCCCCTCACTTTCCATCTGTCTCTCTCTCTCTCTCTCTAAGACTCTCTCTCTCTCTCTTTCTCTCACACACACACGCTCTCTCTCTCTCTCACACACACGCTCTCTCTCTCAGTCTTTCTCTCGCAGACTATTTCTCATATCTCAGTCAGACTCTCTCTTTCTCTCGGACTCCCTCTCTCTCTCTCTCTCTCTCTCCCCTCTCTCTCTCTCTCTCTCTCTCTCACACACACACACACTCTCCCTCTCTCTGTCTCTCTCTCGCTGGGGCTGCAGTGTGCCTCTCTGTGCAGAGGAAGCGCTGGCTGGATTCTCCTTGACTCTGCGCCCTGACTGACTGTGCAGTGATTCTCTCCTGCTTCGACTCTCCCCTGCGCCTCGCCGCCGTGCCCGTCCTCCCTGACTCAGCTGCGCCGCCAGCCTGCCGGCCTCTCAGGGAACACCAGCCGCAGGAGCAGGTACCGAGCAACTGGAACGCAGCTCTGACAGTACGCATAGAGCATCGCACGTCTGCTCTCTCTCTCTCTCTCTCTCTCTCTCTCTCTCTCTCTCTCTCTCTCTCTCTCTCTCTCTCTCCCTTTGTCTCTTTCTCTTATTTCTTTACTCTCTCTCTTTGTTTCCCTCTCTCCGTCTCTCTTTCTCTCTCTCTCTTTCTCTCTCTCTCTTTCCCTCTCTTTCTATCTCTCTCTCTATCTCTGTCTTTCTCCCTATCTCTGTCTCTCTCTCTCTCCGCACTCTCTCTCTCTCTCTCTCTCTCTCTCGCACTCTCTCACGCACTCACTCTCTCTCTCTCTCTCTCTCTCTCTCTCTCTCTCTCTCTCTCTCACGCACTCACTCCCTCTCTTTCTCTCCACGCACACAAACACACACTATTCATCTCGTCTCCGATTGTTTTCCTCTTCGCTTCCCGTCCTCTCACACGCTCAACATCTTCCGTAACACATTCGATTTGGGAACTTTTCCTTCCGAGTTTCCCCTGCCTCTTCCCTGGCCCCTCTCCTCCCCCGCCTCCCCCTCTCCCGTGCGCCCTCTGTCTAACCTACAGTCCCTCTCGTAGGACCACAGAGGAGGCTGGCAGGCAGATGCTCCGCAACCAGGACTAGGGGGGGGAACATTTGGACGTGCCTTGGCTGAGATCAGACACTCAGGCAGCGACACACACACGGTCCCCGGCCTCCAGCAGTACCGAGGATCTGGGATTACCGACTCTGGGGGGGGGGGGGGAATTGGGCTTCACAGACTCCCGGGCCTGGATCCTACAGCTTGGTGCGTTTCGGATCCAATCTGACCGCCATGGAGGTTCACAGGAGAAGGGCTGAGAGGGAGGGTGCGTTCCCCACACACGCGTTCAGCACCGGCCTGATCCTCACTCTGCTCCTTGGTAAGTTGTTTTACTATCCCACTATATACTCTCTTGTATTGACCGTTTTCTGTCGACGGTATACTATTCTGTGTGTGTGGTTCTACATCTGCTTCTGTTTGGAATATTCGACCCGCAGCAGTCCGAGGGAATCAGGAATGGTGTGCACTGATTCGATTTTCGTTCGAAACTTTTCTTAAGCCTGTGATACTAGAATCGGGGCCTCGCTTTTTGATCCTGTGGTAAAATGAAAGATGGTAGAGTGGTGCTGGTTTGGTTTTGTTGGAAAACTGTGCTTAAGTTAGGATGTGGGCTTCTGTGAAGCCATGTGAGACATTGCTTATAAAAAGGACTATCCAAAGTATGATTGGATTTGACATAATTATGACCTATAAAATAGCCCTGTCAAGCCAATCTCCCCCAGACATAATACAGGATACACACATGGAACAAATGCTCGGGCCTACCTCTCACGCATTCCCCAGCGTCAAAGATTGTACATGCACAGAAATTCTTCTGTAGATTTAGGTCAAAAGCAACGGTGTTATCGTATATCAAAATGCCTTGCAACGGCAGGGGGCGAGGGAGTGGGGCATGTCTGTAGTGACAGCAGTGTCCGTCGACGTCTGTGATCTTTGAGGGACTTTAAGCGAGTGGAATCGTATTTCTAGAAAGGGGGTTAGCCGTCGGTTCAGGGGTGGGTGTCGAGCCGGGCTCACCCACCCAGGGTTGGGCTAGAGGCGGGCGGATGGGCAGATTTCGCTGCTGCGTGGCGCAGGACGGCAGCGTGTCCAGGGTTAAACGGCGAGGCTAATGTTGCACCGGTTCCGCTGACAGCTGTCCGGAAAGCCGCGAAGCCGCCCAAGCCACGCACGGGCTGTGTCTCACAGAGCACCCCCCCCCCTCCCCCTACCTACCCACTCGGACAGCGCCCCTTAGTGGCTGAGACGTGCTACGGGCATGACGTACTGTAGCCAACCGCACAAGGAGGCTGGGCGGTTCGTCTGGTTCCTCAAAGACCGCATACCGCCGGCCTCGAGGAAGGGACATACATTATGCCCTATTTCCGACGGAACGCAAGTTTCAAGGACCTCCGTTTACGTCGGCGTTTCACGCATGCATTGTACTCAGAGCACTGACATATGTAGGCTAGAAAGTGGAGCAGTTAGCCAGTGTTCTAGTTAAGCCACCACCACACAGGGATAACTCTGCAAACAGAACTTTGAGGGCGTTCAGAGGCAAACAAACAATGCCGTGGACGATCGACATTTATCGGTATTGGGGTTTGAGTGTGTTAACCTACAGTTTGCATTACTGTCCCAGGCTTATTAGCTCCATTTTTGTCACACAATCCTAAGGTAATATGAGATGACAGACAGGAAAAGAGAAGAGAGAGAGAGAGAGAGGATGAGAGAGGAAGAGGAAAACAGAGAGGGGGGAGAATGAGTGAGCGTTTACCTTGGGTGCGTTTCTGCAGCATCACTGTGCTGCATTGGGGCAAAGCGAGAGGGAGAGCAGAGGAGAATGAAGAGAGAGAGAGCGAGAGAGAGGGAGAGCAGAGGGGAATGAAGAGAAAGAGAGAGGGAGAGCAGAGGGGAATGAAGAGAGAGAGAGAGCAGAGGGGAATGAAGAGAGAGAGAGAGAGCAGAGGGGAATGAAGAGAGAGAGAGAGAGCAGAGGGGAATGAAGAGAGAGAGAGGGAGCAGAGGGGAATGAAGAGCGAGAGAGAGAGAGAGAGAGAGAGAGAGAGAGAGAGAGAGAGAGAGAAAGAAAGAGAGAGAGAGAGAGAGAGAGCAGAGGGGAATGAAGAGAGAGAGAGAGAGACAGAGGGAGAGGGAGCAGAGGGAAATGAAGAGAGAGGGAGAGGGAGAGAGAGAGGGAGCAGTCATACTCAAAGGTATTATGCATGCATGCGCATGCCCCTCTCAATGCAGTCTCCTCTGTACTTTCCAGCCCGATACTGTCCCGTCCCCGAACTGCAGGGAACGGGCTCGTCCTGAGTCGACCTTGAACACTGTTTGTTGATGATGTGTCACACCAGCTGAGGGCTGGCATATGTGAAAAGAAGAAGAGGGGGGGGGGGGGGGGGCTCGCAGAGGGACACACTGAGCGGGAGGGGAAGCAGAGAACGAGGACAGCCATGTTTAGAGAGTTAAAGAGACGGACGGCCGGAGTAAACTGTTCGGACAGCGTTCCGGGCGAACAGGGGTTCCGGCCATAGATCATCTTTAGGCCCACTCCCAGTTCAGCCGGTGTCAGCGTTATCTGGATTGTGTTAAGGAGGGTGGCTGGGCTTCAGAGCGTTATTTGGATTCTTTTACGGAGGTTCCTGTGGAAGGGATCCCAACTCATTTGTTAATGACTGCGTTTAATGAGCTGGCGTTAAGTTGAACGGCCTCAGAACATCCAAGAGACCGTAAATAAACCCCCCCGCCCCCGACACATACACACACAGACACACAGACACACACACACAGACACACAGACACACACCAGCTCAGTGTGTGTCTGTGGCGAACGACCATCACGGCGGCCTCCCCTTGCGTGTTGTCGTCGCTCGGCGAATCGACGGGGGCCGTGTCTCCTTTTATGGCTCCGTCTCCTCGGTTTATCACTCCCGTCTCCCCCGCCCCCGCCCCGACCCCCTCGCTCCCCTTTCCCTCCTTCTCACTGCGTCAAGACGACGGGGCTCGCATCGCCGACTTACGGAGGAGCCACGGCTTTCGCGCTCGGAACTAGTTTCCCCCCGTTCGTTGCGTCATGGTCCTGCCTCATGCTGCATTTCAGATGCAGTCAGTCCGTTTGTCAGTCAGTCAGTCAGTTTGTCTGTCTGTAAGTAACAGCTGAAATGACAGCTAAGGTCAAAGGTCGAAGCGGGCCATTAAGTCCAAGAAGGAGTCAGCCTGCCCCTGGTGTTAAGCTCTCCCACCAGAGAAAGGATCGTGTGGAAGGACAATAACAATCGACAAAGATTTCAACATTTGGGATAGAGCGGGCCGGGGAAATGTGCACCGTCTACTCTTTCTCTCTCCTCCGTGGTCAAGAAATGAACGTGGGAGGATCAATAAGGAAACAATATCAGCCCCTAAAAGGGGATTCGAACCCAATTGATTTCAGGAAGTGCGTGTCATCAGTCGTGTCATTGGAAGACCTTTCATTGTGGGGGGGACGGAGATAGCCCAGCGGTTAGAGCGGGCGACACCAAGTGAACGGGGTGTCGCTCGCTCGAACCCCGCGTGTGCACGTCGCTTTGGGTGAAATCGTTTACATGAATTACAGGAATTGCTCTCTCTCTCTCTCTCTCTCTCTCTCTCTCTCTCTGTGTATGTCTCTCTCTCTCTCTCTCTCTCTGTGTATGTCTCTCTCTCTCTGTGTGTCTCTCTCACACACACCTCACGTGTCTTCCTCTCCCCCCTCCCAGGTGCGTGGGCGGCTCACGCGCTGGAGATGTCCACGGGGAAGATCCCGTTCCTCGTGGCGGTGAACGGCAGCACGGTGCTGCTGCCCTGCACGTACGCCAGCTGCATCGGCATCAAAAACCTCTACTTCAACTGGCAGTTCAACGCCAACGGCACCATGGAGAAGGTCAGACGCTGTCCCGTCGCTTCCTCGGTGGAAACCGTCTGAAGCGGTCGGTTAGACCAGCGGTTGGTTCCCAACCCCCAGTTCCTCAGGGAACACCTGTCCTGCATGTTTGAGATGTTTCCCTGCTCCAACACACCTGATTCAAATGAATGGGTCGTTATCCAGCTCTGCAGAAGCCTGCTTGTGATGGTTCATTTGAATCAGGTGTGTTGGAGCAGGGAAACGTCTAAAACATGCAGGACAGGGGTTCCCTGAGGGACCAGGGTTGGGAATCACTGTGTCAGACGAAGATAGTTGACGTTCCGTATAGCTGCGTACGTTGGAAATGAAGTACCCGGTCCAATTTTAAGTGCGATAATTGTTCGTTGTGAGCTTGTTTGTGCTTAAAACAAGTACATTCGGCTGCCAGTGCAGTCAGAAAATGTGTCAAAAATAAAATAATGTGTGTTAAAAGTCACTAGATCAGCCAGTTATTCTAGAAACAAGTCCAACTACATTTACAATCTAAAAAATCAGATTATCACACTCAGATGAGATATAGAGGTTTTGCAATGTCCATCTCACGTACTGTGACATTACATTACATTACATTTAGTCATTTAGCAGACGCTCTTATCCAGAGCGACTTACAGTAAGTACAGGGACATTCTCCCCGAGGCAAGTAGGGTGAAGTGCCTTGCCCAAGGACACAACGTCATTTGGCCGGGAATCGAACTGGCAACCTTCAGATTACTAGCCCGACTCCCTCACCGCTCAGCCACCTGACTCCTGACCGTGACGCGGCTTCAGCGAAACAGAACTCGGGGGTTAAAGACTGGAGGGCTCCGTTCCGTGTTTTGAGGCGTAGACGATTGACAGCCACCTCCTCCCCTCCAGCTTTGCGAGTCGACGATACCGTACGAGGGGGTGGAGCCCCACGTGAGCGTCTTCCACGAGCGGGTGGAGTTTGTGGGCAACACGCCGTCCAACAACATCTCCATCCTGCTGGCCAACATCACCTTCGAGGACGACGGGGAGTACACGTGCTTCGGACGCAATCCCAAGGAGAAGTTCAAGAACCACAGTGCCATCTTCACCCTCAGCGTGGTGGACGAGCGTGAGTGCGAGCCGGACACACCGAGGAACATGCACGCACCCTCCAGAGTTCATGTAAGATGATGCTGGGTAATACAGGAAGTGAATCTTATCTCATATCCTGTGCTGTCCTCCCCTCCACTTCCCTTCCCCTCCTATCCTCCCCTCCCCTCCTCCCCTATCCTCCCCTCCTCCTCTCCTCCCCTCCCCTCCCCCCTCCCTCCCCCCCTCCTCGTTTCTCTTCTCTCTGTTCTCCCCCCTCTGTTCCCCGGCGGGCGTGGCGTCGGCAGTAAGGGTGGTGGACAACACCCTCACCATCATCATCGCCTCAGCTGTGGGCGGGGGCATTGCCCTGTTGATGGGATTCATGCTGCTGAAGAACTTGACCATCTTCGTCCTTGCCAAGATGGAGGAGAAAAAGTGAGTCCGACGGAGAGGGGGGAGGGGGGCGAGAGATACCCAGTGCGTGGGAACCGGCGGCGCGGAGGAGAAGCCGCTCCCGTCTGTACTCGCGCTATGCACGGGGAATGGAATGCTGTTTGGTTGCGCGGCTTTAACCCCATGTCCTCTCCTTCCCTCTCGCAGTAAGGAGTGCCTTGTGACTTCCTCAGGGATCGACAACACCGAAAACGGCCTCTCAGGATCCAAAGGGGACTCGAAAGCGACACCAAAGAAGAAATGAAAGTACTTGCATGAATGTAGCCATGTATAAATAGGCATCAGTCGACAGCATAAATTCACAGGTGCACATGTTTATGCACAAAAGACTCCAATACGTCCAAGTTGACATATGATAGAAAACACTTACACCTAGGATTGGATTTTCATACATGATAGGAAAAAAACCATGATATATGTAATAAGTAATATTTTTGGTTTAGAATATGCTTGAGACAGGAACTAATGCAATGTAAGCTGTTTTTTTCTGGGCTGAATCTTGTTCCCGACACCATGCTCTAGGCCTCACGCAAACACTCCAGAACTCAGACCATAATATGGTTAAATATCCACAAAAATTATCCATAAAGTCTATAAGATGAATGTAAAACCAAAATCTCCTGACATTGGCCTCTTATTCCTATGAATTTGTTTAGTCTTGTTGAGTCCAGAGTATGCTCATCCCAAAATGATTTCCTTAACTGAAGTTGAGCTAATTAGTTTGGTCTGCGACGAGGAGTTTGTTTTGTTTGTCAGCATTAAGGGCATTTGTGTGGCAAGGATATGGATTCAGCTCAGCTCCTAATAAGTTTTCTTTGCCTAATATAAAACACAGGTGCCTGTTTCATGCTTCTGTCTACCCCTACTGGCAGAAAGGACAAGTGCAAAATAATTATTTATGAAACAGCAAAACGCAACCAAATAATACAAGCTGGTGAATGATATGATAGACAATCCCTGAAACCAACCCCATAGAAAATCGAATGAACCTTTGAATATGCTGCTTTAAGACAAATAACGAATGCATTTTTAAGCATGTAAAACAACAGTCCAGATTTTAAACACAGTGCTTGACAATAGAAACGTAATCTCTTTTTTAATGGCTAGGCCCTTGCATTCAGTATCTGCTTGAGGTTGATTCCAAATGTCTCCACATCATGGTGCCAACAATCCCCAGTTGGCAAGGCTATGCACTATGAGGTAAAAGGTTAGTCGAAACATTGAGATATACGTAGATGCACATTTTCCACTGACAGCTCATCATTAACAATCTATCCACACAGCATTCACAACACATGCCCAACAGAGCATTTCTCACAACTTGCAATAAATACCCATGAGCTGCATTGCATTCAACTTAAATCCATGATTCTCAAATAATGGAAGCAGAAAAAAATTGCCTATTTGCCCCTATCTCCAGCGGGTGGAGCAGATTACAAGATAATCACCAGGCCCATCCCCAAATGTTATTGCTGTCATGATGTTGTTAAAAGCCCTTTAGGAATAATCATTCAGACCAAGGATTGTGTCAAGGGAGTGGCTCACAGACAATATCTGTGACTCCCTGACCTGAATGTCTCGTTATCCGAATACCTCGGGTGATCCCAAGGGATGCTAGTGTTCCTGGAAAAAGAGGGCATTTTTCGAGAGACCTCGACAGGAGCGGTAGCGGAAATACCGTGCCTCACTTTGACGTGAGTCGCCATCAGGACGAGAAAGGGACTGTGATCAGAAGCTGCTAGGTCGCGGTTATGCCACGTCGAGTCAAAGTAGCGCTGCTTCTGCAAACGTTGAGATAAACGAGCCGTATGATTGACTAGCTGCGCCGTGTAGACGGAAAGAAACTTGAACATAGGGATATATTTATTGTTTACTTTTTCTGTATGTGTTTATATTTCGAGTAGCGATGATCGGCCAGTCAGAGAAGCAGTCAGAGGAAGTCAGCTGAAATGATTATGACGAATGACAGGATTAAACATGGATTGGAACACGGTCAGGATTTAAAAGCTTCAGGCAAGGGAAGAGATTTGGTCATACATTTGAAAGAGACCTTATCAACATGTGCACCAGAATAAGTTATACAACTTTGACTATACCGTCTTCCAGCATCATGGCTGGATGGAGTGATTGACAGACTACCCCCCCCACCACCGATGGGGTGTCTCCTAGATCTCCAGGCCTGTGTACCGTAGATGGATCCGTTTATTATAACATGTTACAGCTCCTCTAGAATGTAAGCAATAACAAACACAGAGCAGCAGTTGGACAGTGGGTGTGGACCCTGTATTGACAAACATCCTCTGTCTCTACATGTAACTGCACTGATACAAAACTTCTTTCTTTGAGGTCGACCTTCCTACAATGTTTTTATTTGACGGATGTTGAGAAACCTGTGTTTTCACGTCTCAATAGGACGTTTTTGGTCCCAGATATAAAAGGCCTTGTGATGTAACGTCTCCTATTCCACCTCGGGTTTCCATGGATGACTCGGTGAAAAGTTGAGGTGAAAATTCAATATGAAACTAAAGTTTTAACCTTTTGGAATATGCTTGAATATGAGTAACCCGAGAAGATATGCAAAGTTCTTCTGCCATTGTGGTGGGCAAGCTCCCTTTGAACTACCGAGACAATTTATCTTTACTCCTGTGAAAAGAATGCCAATGTGTTGTTGAAGTCCTGTGCATTTCCAATTGGTGCCTCGGAACAGTTATGGGAAAATACTGTAGACGTGACTTGTATTGCACCTTTGACCACAGAATGTTTGTGAAACGTCCCTGTTGCTCAATAACCAATTCTAAGGGGTCATGGAAAAACAACCACAACAGTGTTATAAAAGAATCGTATTCCAACATTAGCCAAACGCAATTCGCCGTTTTTGTTGGGGGGGGGGGGGGGGGGTCGGGACAGTGTGAAAACATTCCAAATGCCTTCACTGAAAGACTGGGTGGATAAGAGTTGAACGGGGAAGTCTGGCTTTCAACCGCCTACTTTGGCCCTACATACTGACCCCTTGGTTACGAGCAGCAAGGAAAGGTGTTTCGACCCTGCGGGGTCCGTCCGTCCCCCCCATGTTCCTCACATGAATGTATAGCCATGTTCTCCCTGTTCCCCTTCAAAGAATGTCCTCCATACAATACCACACACACTTCAGTTCTATTTTTCTTTATTATAAAAAGCCACAGAATCGAATAAAATATTTGAATTAAATCACATGCCCTTTCATTTTGTCTCGTCTTTGTCACTTAGGAATGAGACAACATAGCTTGAATATAGTGCTTGAATAAGCTCTTCATTGCCTTACACAGCATTAGTAATTATGCCAAACTTCAAAGCAAACATTTGACAGTAAATAAACCATTTTAAAAAAGGTGCACGTGTAACATCTAGAGGTTTCCTGTAACCACAATACGACATCTCAGTTAAAAACACTCGTCAGAGAACATGGACCTGAAACGGTTTGATGCAAAGCATTTCATGAAAACTGACGCAATCCATTCCTTCCATCGTTTGCCGCAAACAAAGCTTCAAGGGTATCTCTGGAGAACAGGACAAACATGATGATTAGGTTGACATGGGCATCATGACATGCAATGAGTGTACAGTTCCAATCAAGTTTACAAATCAGCTCGTCCTCCATTTGCAAATGTTTCTCCCCTGGAAGACTCCTACCTCCATGACTGAGAAGATCCAGTTGAGCAGGTAGTCCACCCTGCTGTAGACACCAGGGTACCCGGCACGGGCACAACCTATACCCCAGCTCACCACACCCACCAGCTGCCAGCGTTCAGACAGGTACACCAGGGGACCCCCACTGTCACCCTGGGGGGACAGGGAGAACATCTCATGAGTGATAGTCCAAACAAAGATGGTGGTAAGACCATAGACATTTACATTTAGCAGACACTCTTATCCAGAGCGACTTACAGTAAGTACAGGGACATTCCCCCCCCGAGGCAAGTAGGGTGAAGTGCCTTGCCCAAGGACACAACGTCATTTCGCACGGCAGGGAATCGAACCGGCAACCTCCTGATTAATAGCCCAATTCCCTAACCGCTCAGCCATCTGACCCCCCATAGACAAAGGGCTACACTGGTACCTGGCAGGAATCCACCTTCCCATCCATGCTCCCCGCACACAGCATTCTGGGAGTGATGTGAGAGCCGTACACGGAGGGGCGGGAACACACGGCCCTGTCAATCAAAGCCAAGGTGGCCCGCTGAAGGACCGTGGAGATCTGACCTGAGAACAGAGGAGAGGCGACAGGGCTTTCTGGTTCTTTCGCCGGCTGCAAGCCTCGTTTAGGCTTCAGGTTCAATTTGATTTCACGTTTTTTTTCCCCCTGCTCCCATTACCAGCCATGTTGTTTTATCCAACGTGGGTCCAAAGCCAGGCCTTACCTTTCTCCTGAAGGACGCCCCAGCCTGTCACCACCAGGGGGTCTCCAGCGTTCAAAGGTGGACTGGTGGGAGGCAGGCACACTGGTTTGACGGTGTCTGAGTCCAAAATGATTTCGTTAGGCAAGAGGAAAACATGCAGTGTGCTCCTACACTAAATCTCTGCTGTTGTCTGCATATCTTGGGTGGTGACTGATGGATATTTGTACCTCACACTCGACAGAATCACTCTCAGCAGTTCACCCTGAGGAACACTAGATGGCAGTATGGCAAGATATTGACCCAATTCTCGAAACGTGCTTCGTCAAGGAAGCAAATGCAATCCATGACGGACGTCCAGCCATATGTTCAGTTCCGGTCACAACATTTACCGACAAGAATGAGAGATTGCAAGCATCAAGCACCTCCAACAGTGACAGGCTGAGACAGGCGTAGCAAGGCGATGTCATAGTCGTTGAGGGACGGGTTGTAGTCTTGGTGGATGATGATGTCAGCCAGCGACACCGCCCTCCCAGAGGTGCCCAAGTTAGTCCTCCCGAGCACCACCTGCCAGTGGGCCCGCTCCTTTTGTCTGTGTGAGACAGTGAACCTCAAAGTGCGACGTGGAAAAACAGGTCACACTGACGACAAACGCCAACGCAGCCGTCAAAAGTTAGCACGTTCCCGTTTTCTATATGCAACAAACGGTCATTTAACAATATGAAGATAAAACATTGGCTAGCCTAAAAGGCTTTTCCAAACCGGTTGACAGGAAGCGTACGTTCCAACGCGCGACCACAAGAGGTTGAGGCGTGAACGGGAGTGTCCGTGAGCGTACTGACCCGCTGAAGCAGTGGGCGGCGGTGACGACCCAGGCGAGGGAGACCAGCGAGCCTCCGCAGGCGTGCTGGCCGTTCAGGCGCAGGCTCACCTGCCAGGGAGACCGCTCGATGGTGGAGTCGGAGCCCCCCACCACCCGGTCCTGCTCCCCCACAGTGCCGCAGTCTAGGAGGGAGGTCACACACACACACACAGTGACTCCACAAACGGTTGGGTCTTGAAAAGACACAAACGCGGAAAGAAAGGGAAGCGTTTACCTGAGCAAGAGAGCGCAATCACTGAGCCTGAGAGGCAGGTTGGCCTGTCAGGGAAAAGCAAAAGACACCTGCTCTGACTTGCACGTCGGTGAGACAGTGGTTGGGGGGCAGCCAGAGGACTTCCCCCTTCCCTACCTGCTGGTGATCGCCGCTGGGAGGGGCCCCTTGGCTTCTGCTCTCACGGCGCTGAGGGAAGTAGCCAGAGACGAGGTCAGGCTGTGGACCGGGACCTTCCTGCTCTCTGGGTTCCTGGCGGAGGTGGAGAAGGAGGAAGTCACTGAGGAGGTAGGGGATGGCGATTGGTTGACGCAGACGAGGTTCGGTGGGTGGGTCCTCACAGCGTGTAGCCCAGCTGCTGGCAAGCGGCGCGGGTGTGCTGCGACCCCCAGTCTTCTGCGCAAACACTGCTCCAGCCAATCGCCAACCTCCACACCTGGAGGACCATGGCTTCTCCCACCAACCGCACTACAGCGACAGAGACAGAGACAGAGACAGAGACAGACAGAGAGAGAGAGAGAGAGAGAGAGAGCGTGTTGGAGCAGGAGAGATGGCATTAAGGTTGGCTCGAGAAAAAAAAGGGTAGAGATTAGAGTGCAAAGTAAGGTTGTAGAGGTCAAAGGCTGGACGGAGGGTAGTGTTTACATGGGAAGGTGGTGTTGGCCATCTGACTGGACACACAGTCGAGTTCGTCCTCTCCAGCCGCGCAGTCCGACGTTCCGTCACACACCTCGGCCGCGGGGATGAAGCGCGAGGACTTGGGGCAGAAGAAGAACTTGCTGCAGACCAGCAGTTTGACTGGAACGCGAAAACAGGGGGATGGAAAAAAAAGAGGTGAATCATAACGAAAGGCAAAATAAAAGGGGGGCTGTGTCAAACATGTGGATGATGAGAACATACTGGCATATGCAGCTGCGGCCAGCACTCCCAGTATGGCCAGGACTAACAACACAGAGATGACGACCTTTCTCCTCTTAGCCTCTTTAAGGTTTCTCTCGGTAACAGTCACCTGCATCTTTTGGCGTTTTGCCATGGTTACGGCTACCCTGAAGGACAAAAATTTGGACAAAAGGGTGGGAAAGTTTAAATTAAGCACAATTGTGTGAAAGACAAAACACACGAGACACGTGTCGCGTGTTAAGATTACCGAGTCGAGCGAAATCACCCTTTTTGTCGTTTAAAACATTGTGTCATTGTGTAATGACAGCCATTATAGGAGTTGGTGCAGCTATAAGAGCAAGGAAAACAAAGAGTGGAGAAGTATACACATATATATATTATATACCTTGAATGGTCATCTCTACCAAAACATGTTCTTAGTGATGTAGCAAAACTAACTGATTCTGGAAAGGACATACCACACTGTGGCCTTGCACAAGTTAAATAAGGCTCAGTCCAGGTTCTGATAAGGAATCTGTTACGTTCTGGAGAATTGCCAACAAACAGAGACCACAATAACCTTGCTCTAACAAGCACTTCCTGTAACTGAGTACTCAAATCAAAAGGCTACATGAGATCTCGACTCTGGGAGCTCGTTGCTGTGAGATGATTAGTGGCTTCAGGTGTCATTATTATGGGATTGTGTGGAGGATCTCAATTGCACGGTTGAAAAATCAGAGCCAATAGCAACATGTGCTATTCCAATCAGGGGCATAGTTCAGCTGCTTCGAAAAGTATGACATTTCCAGATTGCACATTGGAATGAAAGTGCAAGCATTCCCTTGAGTAAAGGTATCTTTACCCATTTATCAATTGCACTCATCAGCAGCAAGTTTGAATGTGGCCTAACACGTTTCCACAAGCACAAAATCCTTACGAGAAACAACCCTTTAAAATCTATAAACCGGAATGGCCCATCACTAGCATCAGCTTTGGTCACATTCATCAAGTCAAAGTGTCTACACCAGGGGCATTCAAACCTTGTTTCTGGAGATCTACACTTGTGTGAGCTTCCTCTCCAACCTCACTTGCAACTAACTCGATTCAGCTTGTCAAGGAGCCAACTATTCGAATGAACTGTGTTGAGTTTGGGTCAGAGCAAAAAACGTCAAAACTGTATCCTTCTAAAATATACTCTATTTCTACAACCAGTCGCCTTCAACTCTGGTCCTCAACACCCACTGTCCTGTGTGTGCTTTAGACGGCCCTGCTCCAACACACCTGATTCAAATAAACATGTCGTTATCAAACTCTGCAGAAGCCTGATAACGATGCATTCATTTGAATCAGGTGTGTTGGAGTAGGGAAACTACATCTAGCCACAGAGTCAGGTGGCTGAGCGGTTAGGGAATCGGGCTAGTAATATGAAGGTTGCCGGTTTGATTCCTGGCCGTGAAAAATGACGTGTCCTTGGGCAAGGCACTGGATAGTGTCTGCTAAATGACTAAATGTAAAACATACAGACAGTCAGCCCAAAAGACCGGGGTTGAAGTCTACCGATCAACATGGTTTGCCCCCTGGTAAGGAGACTCCACAGCTTGAGTCTGACTCTCCAGGGGGCTCCGGTATATTCTGAGAAACTGCACCTGTTCCTTCCCTCGGCTTCCTGCATCTGCACCTGATATTCCTGATTCTCAGAACTGACGTGAACCTATAGCCTTATTATTTGTCCTATAAGCTTCCCTCCATTTCATGGAAATTAGCGTGACATTCCTGTATACCGGGGACAAAGGTCAGGCTAGATACGGGCAGGCTTGATACAGCCTATTGCTTCTCATGATTGATGAAAGGTAGGGCAGGGTATGTTCAATGGTTAGAGCACTTCGCTGCAGCTCAAGAGGTAATGGGTTCAAATCTCCATTTTATTGTATGTCAGTAAAGTGGCAGCTAAATGAAAGAATTACAAAGATGGAGTTTTTTTGGGGGGGAACAATCCAGATTTTGTTCTGGATTGTTCCGTCTTTGACCACTGTGTCTCTTTTTGTGTGACTACAAAATGCGACAATGTTGAAACACCTCCTGAACGAGGCAGACAAGAATTGTTTGAAATTTTTGGAATGCCTTCATAGTTAACAACCGATTGGAAACAACATGAATTGACGCAGGGGTGGAATGAATCATCAATCATCACTATCACTGTGCTGTTGAGTGGACAAGCATTAGCCAAGGGCGTTGCGATACTAATCGACAAGTAGAGAGAGTATGGGCAGTGTTAATGTAGCCATGTAAGGTGTTTCTTAATGGAACAGAAATAGAACATAAAGAGGACATTTTGAGGACACAGGATGTCGTTTTGACATGTCATGAGAACGTGTGTCAAAATAATTTTTCAAAATAGAGAAATGATATCCATGAGATCAACATATACAACCCTATGGCCAAAAAATACTAATCTAAAGGTTGAAGAATGACATATTTTCATGTCTATGTACATGGCCTACTGTGGACTATCTGGCACACACACGCACACACACATTCTTCTGTCTTAACAATGAAACTGGCTCATTCTGATAACCAGTTGAGCAGGACCGTCAGCAGACTAAATTACCATAGAGAAGGTACTGTACAACCACAGTATCTGGTAGCAGAGAACCATTGTACCTTTCAATACACTACTGTGATCCTCATCAGATAAACCATGGTTTTTCTGCCAAAACATACAAACAGGCAGACTGTTGTTCCTATTCTAAATTGATTAGAATCAAACAACCTCAATAGAAATCATAATGCTGGTGTACCAGCATTAATGATAACAGGATCATGTTGGAACAATCACCAACTATTCCAGCCAAAGAGAAAAACTTGGCTTGTAATTTGATGTTTCCCATAAGACTGAATAGGGAACTCATTCTGGGTCATTTCCTTGCACCGATGTCGATAAGGAAGATCTGGGATTTTGTGATCGTAAATAATGCGTGTCAAATAACTGTTTCCATCGAGGCCATTGTTCATTCACATTTCTTTTTAGGACCAGTACCTGTCACACAGGCATAGACAACTGAAAACAATATAAGAGCAAGGGTGTTGACAAGATACATTTCATACCCGCAGTGTTTCACAGACCAGTGGAAACTGCTGTTGACCCTAACTGCGATGAAGCTATTTTTGCATTTGAGTCACTGCTGTGTGTGTGTGTGTGACAGTTCTAACCAGACCTGGAACCAGTTATGCAGGTAGGGGAAGGACAGTGTATTGGTTGCTGATGACTGCTGAAGGAGTGGTAAAGCAGTGAATCACAAGAACTCGACAGTGACAAGAACATAAGGAACAATTGATTCCGAGTCTCCAGAGATGAACCCCCAGTAGTAGTAGGAGGTAGTAGGATTACCTGAGCCTCCGATGAGACTACCGTGTAACGTACAGTAAGGCTATCTACAATTCCTCTGAGAGGACCACAGCCTCCACATTTCACTGCCTGGGTGGGTCTTCGTACACATCCCAATGGAAAATGACCAGGTAGGGGCAGTTGTACTGTTCTGTCCACTGTTAAACGGAGCATTTGCTCTTAGCGCAGCCTGCTCTCCTGTTTACAGACCTGGCGTTGCCGTTCATGTGGACCACGTTTAAGTATGTTGCCAGACCAAGACGACTTATTTCGTGTTGTTGATTGATTTCTTGAATTTCTTCACGTGAATTGTGATAAAAAAAAATATGCTTCAGAGAAGCTTACAATGTCTAAAAAGGTTTGTATGTTTGTGTTGAATCGTTTTCTTCTCATGTGTTAATAATACAAGCATGGATGGTGGTTTTTGGGTCTGTGTTCCCAGTTGCTTGGTCTGGGTCATTGTGTTGGGCTCAAATCTAGTGTGTACAGATGAAAACCTATATAAATACTTTAATACATATTTACATATTATTATCATATATATATACATTAATGTAATACATATTTTAATAGTGTTCATAAATATGTTTTTACACACTAGATATTTAATTTGTCAGACGCTAACTGCACAATACGTAATATCTGTTTGTATCAGCAATCAACAAATGACGTGTTTGCCTTGAAGCATGCTTACTCTTAGAACATTCCAGGTCCGTCAACAGTACATGTGTACCGCCTGGAGCCAGGCAGGTGCTTCTACTAACACATCCAGTAACAACCCTCTTGACTTTCTATCCTTTAGCATACTTATATGAAGTTTATAGAGAGGGAATAAAGTTATTATCATAAAGTAAGCGTGGGATTTTTTTACACTAATGTACAAATTTAAAGCAAGCTTTGTGCAACTATTTACACAGCACAGTAAAAGATAAAAATAGTAAAATAAATAAAAGGAGTCATGGATTTTCTATTTCTGTTTAGGTAACAATAACCTTTACTGTGATACATTAGCACAATTGGCTGCTGTACAACTTTCCTTTAGTTGTGTTTATTGGTAAGCCCTCTCACCCTCACTGGACTGCTATCAGGGACGACTGCTGTCACTCCCATATCCAAACCAACCAACTGTTTATATGGGTTCTGATTGATTAGAAATGCGGTGTAACGAGGAGTAGCATCACATCACATTTAGTCATTTAGCAGACGCTCTTATCCAGAGCGACTTACAGTGAGTACAGGGACATTCCCCCCCGAGGCAAGTAGCAACGTCAAGTAGCACGGCCGGGAATCGAACTGGCAAACTTCGGATTACTAGCCCGATTCCCTAACCGCTCAGCCACCTGACTCCCCCCCTTTCCCCCCCTTATGTCACACAGCAGACTGATGCACCATCGCCCTACAACTGTGTGCCCACCTCGCTCCCCCCTCGGTATGTGGAGGTGGTAGATACCAGAGGCCTTCCTGACCCTACCTTGCCACCCTACCAGCCGTACTACATCCCCCAGCCTCTCCCTCAGGTCAACGTCATCCACGTCGACCAACAAAATAGCCGTAAGATTCAGACGCGTCTCGCGTGTGTCTCTCATTCAGCATTACCGATGTGACATTTCCGAATTGGCAAAATCTGCTTTTTTTTCGTCAGGAGAATGAGCTTGATCTTGTCCCCTTTGCACCTTTCAAAACCGTTGACTTTCCGTCTTCCCCGCAGCCCCTCGTCGCACGAAGGGCGTCTCCTGTCCACACAGCTCCCGGTGTTTCGGAGGTTCTGGAGGAACAACCCTGCTGTTGGCCATCATCGCCATCGCAATCTGGCTAGGGGGTAAGAAGATCGACAGATTGTTTGGGACACTTCATCATTTGGTTCCATTTGAAATCTCCTCTAATGTAGTCGGATTGGCCTCTGTGATCTGACTTTTTTTCCCCCACGCTGCCCATGTGTGGTTCACGGGGGACTGACCTGATCTGACCTTTGACCTCCCCCCGTGCAGTGCGTTACGGGTCCTCCCTGGCGTCGGGCTACCTGAGCAACAGCTCGTCTTACCGCCCCAGCGAGGTGGAGAGGGACACGTGCCCCGTCACCGTGGTGGAGTGTGACGGGCTGAAGAACTGCAAACTAGGAAGCGACGAGACCAACTGTGGTCAGTCCTCTCCTGCGGCCGACCAAACGCTTCCGCGCGCTTCTAGAAACGACAAACGACGCCTGCCTGCGCTCGCGACTCTTTCCGTGTCTGTGTTATCCGTTACTGCTAAAGGCTGAGGTGTGTGTGTGTGTGTCACAGTTAGGTTTGCATCCAACGGGGCTCTGCAGGTGAAGACCGCCAAGTCCGGAAGATTCCTCCCTGTGTGTAGTAGCGGCTGGACCAAGACACTGTCTGACCAAACCTGCGCCCAGCTGGGCTTCAGAGGGTGAGCATGGACCTGTTTTATGCACGGCAAGGAAATGCTCTTAACAAGTCTCCACCAAGTCTCTCAGCGGGATTTGCTGCTCTCTTCTGGTGGATTTGGTGCAGCCAACAAAGTAATTGTCAGCGTATCTGGGGTATTTTCTACACTGTGTCTTGGCGCCTCTTATGTCATGGTACAAATACGTAAGGAATATGAAGAAGGATGTGGGGGAAGTCTTTTGTGGAGCAATTGAAGGCAGACACGGAACACTGAACAGACACTGAACAGTCCGTTGCACAGTGATAGGAACACGTTTGTTTACCGTTTCAGCCTCACAGAACAGGCACACGGTAAAGTCAACACAGTTGTTGTGTGTCTCAAACTGCCGGAACATTCTCTATCGATTTTTTTCATTTCAAAACTTCAAACATCTTACAGTGAACTGCGCTGGACATACAAAATGGAACTTGTGTTGTTCAATCTCTGTGGTGATGAGTGTTCCTAACCTTGTCTTCGTCATCTGACTCAGGAGCTACAGAGACAGCAGTATGACCAACACGTTCTCCTCCGCCCTCACCATATCACCCAGCACCACGTCAAACTCCATCCAGGGAAAAGTGACGGGCACGTGAGTACCGCGCAACACTTACCAAGTAACAAAAAAAAAGCATTTAACAATGTGAGGGGATGATAAACGTACTGTGTTGGCACCCTCAGCTCGTCGTGCCCTAACCAGAAAGTCGTCTCTCTGCGGTGTGTCAGTGAGTAGCAGTCAATATCATGATCTGTACCACCTCGTCAGTTTGAAAACTATTTCCGATTGCACCCTCTAGTGTCCAATGGGTGACATTGCTTCTGTGTCTGGTTTACTTCCTGGCAGACTGTGGACAGCCGCCGTACAATAACAGAATCATAGGGGGAGCTCAGTCCACGCTGGGTCAGTGGCCCTGGCAGGTCAGCCTCCATTTCCGGGGTTACCACACCTGCGGAGCCTCCCTGGTGGCCCCTGACTTTGTGGTGACGGCGGCACACTGTTTTAACAGGTCAGTGTACAGGGAGTCAGGTGGCTGAGCGGTTAGGGAATCGGGCTAGTAATCAGAAGGTTGCTGGTTCAATTCCTGGCTGTGCAAAATGACGTTGTGTCCTTGGGCAAGGCACTTCACCCTACTTTCCTCGGGGGAATGTCCCTGTACTTACTGTAAGTCGCTCTGGATAAGAGCGTCTGCTAAATGACTAAATGTAAAATGTACAGGGGGGGAAACCTACCAACGATAATAACGACGTATTCATTCAGTCGTGCGCGTGTTTATCCGAAGTCACTTGAAGTAGAGGGGGGGGAATTTGAACCTGCGACCTCTTGCAGTCCAATGCTCTACCGCTGAGCGTCTACCCGTCCACGAACAGTCCCCCCTACTCTGTATCAACATAAACAGACTGGCTCCCCCCCCCCCCCCCTCCAGGAAAGACTCGTCCAACTTGGTGCCGGCTAACTGGAAAGTGTACGTGGGCATGGTGTCCCAGAGCACGCTCCCCGCCCCCTACCTGGTGGAGAAGATCATCCTGCACGAGAGCTACAACTCCGACGGCAACGACTACGACATCGCCCTGCTCAAGCTCACTCAGCCCGTGGAGACATCCAGTCAGTGTCGCCTCTGTTCACGACAGTTACGAGGGGGGGGGGGATGTGGAGGGGTTGAGGCCGTGTTGGCTGGAGGTTCTGGTCGACGATGCGTCGTTACTCACCTCACGGCGATGACTTGTGTTTGTGTCGCGACAGATTCAATCCAGCCAGCGTGCCTGCCAGTGACTGACAAGGTCTTCTCTCCTGGTACGACCTGCTGGACCACGGGATACGGCACCACCGCGGAGGAGGAAGGTGAGTGACGTTCGTTGAATTGCCAAAAGGATGCGCGAAGGAAAAGGAAGCACGCCCCGAAAGGACAATTCAGTTGCATGATGGGATTTGTTGTGTGTGCTTGCCGCCCAGGCCGAGGCTCCGACAACCTGATGGAGGTGTCAGTGGACATCATTGACTCGGCTGTCTGTAACCAAAACACGGTGTATGGAAGCAAAGTCACTGACAACATGCTGTGTGCTGGAGATTTGGAAGGCGGCAAGGATTCCTGCCAGGTCAGTCGACGATCCGGGGGTTACGACTGCCAAAGAAATCCCTCGAACGTCTCTACGAGGGCGATCCCTGCCCTTCACCGTCCTAGTCTCAGTGTCCCACCTTGTGTGTTCCCCCTCAGGGTGACAGTGGGGGTCCTCTGGTGTGTAAGGACGTGGACAAGCGCTGGTACCTGACGGGAGTGACCAGCTGGGGGGCGGGCTGCGGGCGGAGGAACCGCCCGGGGGTGTACAGCCGGGTCAGTCGCCTCCTGCCCTGGATCTACAGCAAGATGCAGGTGAGGGGGCCCCCCTGCACGAGTCTCCGTCTTGGATGGAGAACTCGGTTCGGTTTCCTGTTCGACCCACGTATTTGAGTTGCTTGTCGTGATACTGTGACGTTTGTGCCGCCTCAGCGCGTCCTCGTATCTAATCACAGCGAGCTGAATGTCACCGAGGGCCTTCTGATGTGTTTTTCTCACCCCTTCCAGCAATCGAAACCTTGACGCGAGCCCAGACGCTGTCACAGACGCGGCCTTGTCTCGCCTGGACAAGATACAAGCGGAGAAACTCCTTCTCGACGTCCAGTCTTGAGCCTGGTGTGACCAGGGAGATTTCAAATAAGGGTTTGACCCTCATATGTGACATCAACTAAAGACACTTGAACAAACCTCAAAACATACAGCTGTTGAAATCAACTATTACAAGTCAAATTCTTCTATTTATTGTGTTGGTAGTAATTGCTGACGTGTAACAGCTGACACTCAAGAATGATTCCTTAAGATAACCTAAGCTTGACTTTTCCACATTCTGTTGTTCCACAACAATTTTCTTGTAATATGTAGATGTGAAGGATGAGAGAAGGATTGGTGTATTTTGCATCTTTTCTGATAACTCAGATTACATGATGGCACTGATGATTGGTAGATGTCATTCCTATGTTCACTTTCAAACTCGAGTGTGACATGCATTCATGAATAAACCTTTGAATGATTTTGTTCAAATTCATTCACATTGTTATCATCTAGGTTATTATTATTTGTTTTATTTTTTCACCATTCAATATGGCATCCAAGTCAGTGGGTAGTAGATTGAAATCATTTATATGTGACTTATCAAACCCATGTTGTCATGGACTTTACTGGGGAGAGATCCATTCAGGAAACTGCTCTGAACATGTAGTTAAACAAGCTATCAATTACTTCACAGCCACAATGGAATGAGAAAAGTGAAGATCAACACAAGCAACCCTTCACAGATAAATGTGGTCAGTTAACACCGTTGCTGCTACAAACTGGTTTTAAAAAAGCCGTTGAACCACTTCTAGGAACTACACCTCGACAAGGTGGTGTGGATTTTCCATTTATTAGAGAACATGGGCGAAGAGAACATTAGTGAGAGAGTTGTTGCATGTCGAAATGTGAATAAATGACCAGCTAATCTCCAGCGGGCCTCAATGGTAAACTAGAGGTTTACAGAGGACATTATTGTTTCTGTTCTGTCATTATCCGAAGGACTAACGCAGCCATGCTCACAAGACGTATGTTCGGACCCCTACAGACTCACAACCACACACAAACACACACTTACTGAATTCAACTCATACTGCTGTTTCCTCGCTCTCCTGGGTGAGTCTCTTATCTCAGAGGAGATGGTTGTTTTGTACTACATGGGTTTTCCACTATTTTCACCATTGTTGTGTCTCTACGTCTGTCGTCCTGAAGGGCAATTTGAGCATTAGAGAATCACATGTTTGGAACCTTGTTCTAGCTAATTTCCCCCACAATCATTAACTTTTCCACCAACCACGCTGTCTGCTGAGAGAATCATTTCAACCTTGGGCACCTTTACAGTAAGCAGTTTAACTGTGAACCAAGCGGAAACATCGTTTTGTTCTCTTATCTTCATCACAACTTTACAACACCATTGATCCCATCCCCGCAAACATGATCCGGATAACTGAATTCAAATTCAAACCATTTTCTTGTTTGTCGGATATACAGCTGTTGTTCATGTTCTCACACAATCCCCATTCCCTCCTTGTTTTAGTCAACGTACTGATAAACTGTACTTAAACTTCCTCACTGTGTAGAAGGCATGTTGTCAGAAGCTCATGTTCAAATAGTCAAATAGGGAAGGCATACTTCTGGCTCTCTGTTTCTCTATGTCAGTTGATTCATTCTATTGAAGGAGTAGCAATCTTTTAACAGCCATGTGGATTGTTCCCACTTGGATTTGATGACATTGACTGATGATTGCCAGGGAACACACTGTAATACATTGTAGATTAGTGTGTGTGTGTGTGTTTGGATAGTGTGGGCAGGGTTAAGTTTTGTCTAAGCATCTCCCTTCAAGCAGGCAGCTCCTGACCTCATTCAAACTGCGGCTCTCAACACAGACAGATGTACAACATGGGCGGAGGTAAGACTTCTCAATCTATGAATGCTCTACCACACAAGTTTCCACCAACACTTCAAAATACCACAGGAAGGATAACGTTGTTGTCATTCCTTTTGATATCCTTTCCCTTTATTTTGTCTCCACAATTCAGACACACCAGACCCTGTGGACTCCGACTTCAACTACAGTATGTGACTCAAACCTAGCCTGGTGTCAAAGACAACACGTGTGCTTGGATTAGTAATTGGTTCTGTCCTAAACGGTTGTCTTTGCTATTTATTTCTCCTATCAGACTATTATTTAATTCGAAAAGGAGGACTCATCTTCGCTGGCGTGCTCTTTTTGGTGGGAATTGCTATACTTTTCAGTAAGTTTTGCCATCCTGCTCACAAACGCCTGCTGACAAAATTGAGTCTTCGTGGGTTATCTTCCAATCTTCCGACGATTGTGGCGACATTGCTGCTACTGCAAGGGGTGGCAATGTGTTTATGTTCAGTGTAATGGGTGGTGGTTTAATGAACAATTGTTAGGAACGTGTGCTTTTGTAAACATGACTAAGCTCAAGTGTTGTGGATGTGACTGTGTGAGGAAACAGAGCTATTCATTTGACTGTGCTGTGTATTTTGTGCCGCAGGTAAGAAGCTGAACTGTGGGGCAAATCGGAAAGCAAAGTAAGTAAACATCAAATGCATCCCACACTATTACGTTTCACAAACTATTTAGGTACAGAACTATGTCCATATGGGAAGTCCTCTGTGAAGTCCTCTGTCACATAGCTTTGAAAATACTTTACAAATACATTTAGATTTGACATTGTACTTATTATGAAACTAATAATTCACCGCAAAGTAACACACCTTAATCCTCTGTGGTCCAATGGTTTGTCTCGTGCTTCGTCTACAGGCCTGTGAGCACTGAGAAATGAGTCACAACGACAGATCAGCGGACACCCTTCTACTACCCAGAGGTTGGACAGCGAGGAATGGATGGATGCTCCAATTAGCATAGGTTTTCTGTACATGTTACATAAAAACAACCATAACAACTTCGTGACATAGCCTGGTCTGTCGTCGTGTGAAGTAGGATGCCCTTGCTCACCACTGTAACGATGTAGTTAGAAGGCAAACGGAGAATCCGTGTCTAGAATGTGGCTGTTCAGTTTGTGACCCGACTCCTGTTAATAAAACTGTTGTTCTATACTTGTGCTCATTTGGCGGGAAATTTATTCAGGTTGACCACGATTTGGATGGTAGCCTACGGCATTATCGGCGACGACCTCGTCACCTGTGCCTGCCGTCCTGCAACCTTCTCAACCGCTCACTGCTCACAATAAGTAATACATGATTTGTATGATTTCTTTCGACCAGGGGGTGGCAGCAAACACTTAGCAAATGGCTCTCGAGGCGCGGGTTCCACCCCCAGTCCAATGGTTCAAGACAGGACGCTGACATGCTGAGACAAGTTGAGGCGCGCATCGGGCAAGTAGGGACAAGTTGATGCTGAAGTAAAAAAAATGTTTTTGCAATCCTTTTGGGTGGTCGGTTTGGAAACGGTTGTGTTTTGGATTGGATTTTGAGCAACATAGGTGTTATGTTTCTACACAATAGGTAGCTGTTCCGTAGGCAATGTAAACAGGCCTCTCAATAATCGATCAATGTGTTAAAGGAAGCGTTGTCAAGTTTGACAAACATTTCTCCCATATCGAATTGACCCAGGCCTATGTAGCCCAAATGCAACGAAAAACATTCCAAATGAATGAGACACGTCAGTTGTGCATGCATATTTGACATGTATTTTCAAAACAAGATGTGAACGTATACCCACACAGTGGTTTTGTTGTAGGCAACAGGTTATCTCATGGAATAGGGCCCGCAATGAGGGGTTCCAAAGTGTTTAAAGTCAGGTGACTTCACAAATTCGGCGAGGGCAAATAAACAGAGAGGTTAGTTGAGTTAACTGCATCCCCTGTCAATTCGGTGGGAGACCAGGTCAATGCTCAGTCAGGCTTGCAGGCTACTAGAATGATGTGGAGAGAAGAAAGAGAATGTTTTAAACAGGTCAGTGTACGGATGCACACTTGTGGTGCCGACAGGTTTCTGGGACAGGTTGACAAAGCACATTCATCAGCGAGGCTGCTCTGTCCTGGACTAATTATTCTTGAGTAAATAAGTCATCATGGATGAGTCAGAAGCGGATGACAAAACACACAAACTGTCTTGCAAGTTTCGCTTACAAGTTGTAGGCGACTATAAACGCACACACCCATTGTGTTATTGGCGTGAAAGTTGCATATTCCACCAAGTTCTTCAGCAATCTGAAAATCCATAACAAAACAAATCAGTGTGTGCTCCTCTAAATTTTTTATCCTATTCTGAGTGCATGTGCGCAGTTTGAAAAGTATTTTTGAACCGCAATCATTTACAAGTCGTCTGTTCGTATAAGTAGTAGCATGTGCTCACGTAGGCCTAATTGCTAATAATTAGGTGCATCAATATCAAAGAAGTTCGCTGCCATTCAAGGTTTCGGAACGTGAGGAAGATTTGACCTTTTTTAGTACAAAACTAATATTCTCTGGTTGGAACCTCTATCCTTGTGTGGGTGTATTTGTGTGTGCATGTACGCGCGTGCGGCTGTGTGTGTGTGTTCTGTGTGTCTGTCATCACGCCGCTAAGTGCATGGCTCTGTTGCTGCGGAGGAAATAACGTTTATGTCAATGCATATTGAGAGTCAGTTATACCACGCTTGAGCCCAATCAAAGTCATGACTCATAAAGCGAATTTGGATTAAGTAAAGAAGAGTCTCCGAATAGCTATCCATTGCGCAAAGGACAAATGTAGTTAGCAAGTCGTTTTTACAGAGGTGGGCACGCTCACCTGTGTGGCAAGCCCAAAACTCCACCTGTCTGCACCCGAGCATATCCATATGGGAACAAATGGAATGACCGCTGCTAAACTCATCTCGATCAGTGTTGAGCTCTCGCTGTGGCGCATCGTTCGGCGGCGTTTCATTAGAGTACGGAGGGAGGGTTTCTATGCATGGTAGCGACATCGGGAGGAGGGTGCATGGGCGGGGCTCAGGCAGTTCTCATTTCCCCGCGATGGTTAGCGGGGCAGCAGGGCTGGAGAGTCCGCCGGGGAGCCTAGTCGCCAGTCCAGCACGGAGACTCGCCTGGCCAAACACTGCGCCGCACGTTCGCCAGGATTGCCAAACATTCCTGAAAAATATACCTGCTATTTATGGCATGTGGCTTGTAACTTTACTCCTGCTGTACTCTCTCCAAGAAGGTAATACAATGGCTTTATAATTTATTTCCTTTATATTTCGCTTATCTACAGTGCCTGAGTTATTGCAGTTTGAGCAAGAGTATTGTAGTATTGTAATCATTGGCAGCAGAATCTAAGTTGTTAAGAAATTCGGTGGGGATGGCCATGTAATTGTATTGATCTATTATTGGAAGCCATGGAATTAGGAGTTTGCCAAACGAATCAGCCTACTTTTAAAAATGTAATTGTGTCAGCAAAGTGTAGGTAGTAACTAAATGGTTATTTGTTTTTAACGTGTGAAGTTCATTTTCTTTTTCGATTGCTATGTGGTCGTGTGCACCAGTCCGTGGTGCCGCAGATGGTGCAGATAGCACGGTTTGTTTTCGCATTATACTAAGGAGAATTATGAATATGTAAAATGGCTGGATAGAGGGAACGGTGTCGAAGACAGGGAAATGGAAACATGTTTTGAACGCCTGAATCGATCACTTTATGATGCTGAAAAACTTATGTTGGCCGAAAAGTTATTTCTTGTTATGAGTGGAGAATATTATTTGATGGTCCTTTCACGTTTTTCGATTGTTTTTTTGGGGGGCCAGCAGTGATTGTGTGCGCTTCGTTGGTGTGGTTTTGTGGGTCCGTATATATGGTTGTGTTTGAGCGCTGGCTGAAAGCTCCGGCGCATCATTCTGAAGGGGGGCTCTTGTGATTTTTGGGAGGTAATCTTCAGAAGATTTTTGGCAAGACTCTGCAGCTGACGAGTCGTTGCCATGTGTGAAATAAAGGCCCCCTTTCACCTAAATGATGAGAGCAATTAGGCCTCTTCCCACAATGAATAAACAATTACATATTTTAAGAATTGTTATTTATTCAGATGCATTTGCATTTAATTCTGGTGATTTAATTTGTCTTCAATATATTGCATTGTGTTTTCGAAAGAAATGAAATCCTGATATTTCAAAGGCTTGTTCAATATGGCAGCAAATCCCCGACCCTATTACCAAGTTGATCTCTCCTGCTATTACAGTGTATTATAATAATCCTGAACAAATCTGCGTTGAAAATAATACAGAAACTCAACAGCATTTCTACATCCAGGCCTTCTCATAACCCTTTGTTTATTCGGCCTGTTTAGAGTGATGCATGTAAGGTTATGAATGACGATTTCATAAATGGCACAGGCCTGGAACAATACCTAGATGTGGTTATCAAAATGACATGAAGAATTCGGCAAGGTTTGCAGATATGAATGTAAAATGCCTTTGTTTGTCAGACAACATTTTTGCTTTTCGTTTCTATCTCTTGATGTTGGAGTTGAGAATACGGCACAGTTTGCAAATTATAGTTGATATTTTGTTTTTATATCTCATACATCTGAGGTCCTTTTAAAGTCTTATCCGCACAATTACCGAATATCATTAAAACCTTTATATATATACGATTTCAGTTTAGCATTCGAGTGGTCCCTTTAAATGTATAATTTGATCTATTTTAGTTGACGAAATTAGATACCCCAGGTGCGTGGGTACATATGGACAAGCCCAGGCGTGTTTCCCACTAATAGCGCACCTGAACCCAGGGTGCTCTGTGTGTGTGTGTGTGTGTGTGTGTGTGTGTGTGCGTGTGTGTGAATGTGTGTGGTTGTGTGTGTTTGTGCGTGTGTGTGTGTGGGCGCACGCGGGGAGGGGAGGGGGAGTATATGGAAGCCATTGGAAGGGGACACCCCCGTTGGTCTGTTGTCACAAATTGGGATTTAGTTCATTTCAGTGACAGTCAATAGCCTATGATTTATGAAGTAGCTTCACACAATATAGCCTACTTAAAACCTATGATTTATATAAATAATAAGCTATATGTCTGACAGAAATGTGTTTTTACACAATATAGGCTATGCCTAGACTTAAACGCAAAATTCAATAGGCTCATAATTGCCCAATTACAAAAAAGGAGAAAAAACCAGTGGGGCCCTTAAACCATTTCTAGATGGCAATTATTGAGAAAGATATGCTAATTAATAGGCCTGTTGTTTTTTTTTTCAATCTTTAGGCCTATATTATGGAACCGCACCTTACGGACTAACAAACTGAATTTCGTCTGTTTGCGAGGTCGCACATTCAAAAATAATTTGATTGGAATGTATTTCGATGTAAAATGTCTTTTAATTTTCTCAATATTCTTGTGCATATTGACCAAAACTAATGATAATGTTGCTTTATGTTTAAAATGTGTATGAAATTATTGAATTAGGCCAGGGTCAAGAGGCAAGTTAATATAAATGGAAGCATTCAAAAAATAAAATAAGCCTGGACCATTTTCCACCTTTTTACATACAACTGTAAAGATAGGCTTATACGCCCAATTTTGGGAGGGATCGTAATCAAATAGCACTCAACCTCCCTCTCCCCCCAACCACCCCGCACTCACACCTTTACCACCAAACTATCACCACGAAAACGTCCCCTGCCCTCCCTCCCTCCATCTCCTCCCTCGTAAAAAATAGAAATATGCTAAATTGTTCGCTCTCTTCGCTCTCCATTTTAGCCCAAATCCCCAGCTGCCTTCTCTTCTCAGCTGCACAATTAGCGTTGCGATCTGCAGTATCACCCAATGACAGAGCAGCAAACCGGGTCAAGGGCCAAAAGAGTACCAATGACTGCTCACAACGCTCGTCTCTATTTTTTACAATCGAATATATCCACAGATGTTCCTACAGTAGGCTACAGGGATATGCATTGGGCCTTATGATTTGCATCCAGGCCTGGACTACTTCTTGTATTGACTACTAAAGCTTCTCTTATGAATGTCGCTATTGTCGATGGTTCTAACAAGCCTATAGCCTACAGTTTTTTCCACAGTTAAAGCTATTTTAGAGGCATTTTCATACTAAAAAATATATTTATTTTTGACTGCTATATGGGCTTTAGTACACGATTTTAAATTTGATCTCAAATGTGTGACGTGTCCTAATTGTGGTAGGCTAATATCTTAAATCTAATAATCAGGTTTTCAAATTATTTGACGTGACAGACAGTGTTATGTTGATATTGTCGTACACGTCGCCATATTTTTCTTTGACCCCCAAAAACTTTTTCACTGCAGTTGATTGCAAATCGATTTGTGAAGTGT
Source organism: Osmerus mordax (assembly GCF_038355195.1). Classification (NCBI taxonomy): domain Eukaryota; kingdom Metazoa; phylum Chordata; class Actinopteri; order Osmeriformes; family Osmeridae; genus Osmerus; species Osmerus mordax. Next base: position 4,463,254 of record NC_090074.1, on the reverse strand, counting down.
AAACCATTGGGCATGGTCTGTGTTCCACTTAGTGACGTCCGTAATCAGAATGAGGGTCCGTTATTATTTGGTGTGGTGTTAACGCCTTGGTAAAACATCCTTGGCGCTCGGTGCTGGTATAGGAGTGGCGCGTTGCAGTGGTGGCAAGCAAATGAGAGCGCAAAGCAATCGGGGCACCTCAGCTTACGGTTCCCCAACGAAGGAGCTCCACGCCCCACCGATAGGATGTCACACCTCGCTGCCATGTCTGCTAACGGACCTTCCTGTGTCGCCATCTCCTCTTTGAATTAGTTAATGGGCTAGTGATAAATCTCGAAAATGCAAAGCAGGGAGAATAACTCAACTGAAACCGTCAACCACAAAACAATTATTTATAGAACAGAAAACGCCACGCGAAACCTGTCAGCGCCTGGATTTTTGAACGTGCGTTAGGAGAACCGGTAGCTCAGGTGCGCAAAATTGAGCAGCGTTACCATCGTCTCTCCCCTTGAGTCTTCAGTTTCCTATTTTGGTTAGCTAGCCTACATGTAGTCAAAATGTACAAACATGGCAAGCAGGTGGTTGTTTTTGTCGAAAGTATTCTCTCTCTCTCTTTCCTCCCTCCCTCCCTCCATCCCTGCCTCCCTCCCTCCATCTCACTGCACACTCTCCCCCTCCCTCTCTCTGGCTCATCACTGGGCAGAATTAAAGGTTGGGGGAGGGGCGTTTTTTTTAATGCAGACTGAACTGGGACTTGTGATCCACAGATTTGATATTCACATTAAGGGAGAAAACTGGCTGCTTTGATGTGAGGGGAGAGCGGGCCTCGCGGGACTGCTGAAGTAGCACACTTTTTCACTGACGCAGCACGGGCCGGGGGGTAGGGGTGGGGGGTGGAAGGTGGGGGGCGTTGGGGGGGGGGGGTGTTAAGGGATTGGGGGGCAGAGTGTACAGAATGAAGGGGTGGGACGACTCAAAGCCCTTCCTTGATAAGACGTAACCTCAATAACCCACCCCCCACACACACACACACACACGCACCCTCACACACCAAGCACCTACTTATTCAAGACCCCCCCCCCCCCCCCCCCCGAGGATTATGCATTAGCTTACACCTAACCCACTCTCTCCCCTTTCCCGGTGCAGTTTGTCTGTTTGTGCCCCACCGTTCCCTCCCTCCCTCTCTCCCCCGCGCGCCCTCGCTCGGTGCACACGCGGGGGGGGGGGGGGACACGAACGCCTCGCCGTTTTTTGGGGGGGAGAGCACTTGGGCACAGACGCCAAAACACGAAGGCTTGAAACGCCTCCCGTCGAGACGACACTTCCAGGATCCGAGCTAGCGTAGGGAAAGGTGAGCGATGGATATATTGGGGAGGGGGGGGGGGGGGAATGGAATCAAGCTCAGGGAGGAAGGGGAGGAGAGGAGCAGGAGCAACACACTGGAAACAAGAGTTTCAGTCTGGCTGAAAATGATCCTACATCTGTCTCCATGGGAAGAGGAGCTCCATGATGTGTGACAGAGAGAGAGAGAGAGAGAGAGAGAGAGGGAGAGAGGGGGAGAGAGGGGGGGAGAGAGTGAGGGGGAGAGAGGGGGGGAGAGAGAGAGGGGGGGAGAGAGAGGGGGGGGGGAGAGAGAGGGAGAGGGGGGGGAAAAGAGAGATAGGGAAAGAGAGAGAGGGGGGGGAAGAGAGAGAGGGAGAGAGGGGGGGAGAGAGAGAGAGGGGGGGAGAGAGAGAGAGGGAGAGAAGGGGGGAGAGAGAGAGAGAGAGAGAGAGGGAGAGAGAGAGTGAGAGAGAGAAGGAGAGAGAGGGGGAGAGAGAGAGAGAGAGGGAGAGAGAGAGAGAGAGAGAGGGGGAGAGAGAGAGAGGGGGGGGGGAGAGAGAGAGAGAGAGGGGGGGAGAGAGACGTGGGCGGGGTGGTGGGGGGGATAGAGAGAGAACGAGAGGTACAGAGAGAGAGAGAGAAAGAGAGAGAGAGAGCGAGCACTGATGTGTGTGCACACGAGTGGAGGGGTTCAAGAGAGGGAGCGAGAGCGAGACAGCGAAAGAGAGGAAGTGTTCCGCGTTCGGTTGGATGCAGGGAGCGCTGGGTGTGAGAATGTGTATTTCGGGGGGGTGGGGGGGGGAGGCGCTGGCATTTGTTTACTTGCTCATCTGTGTGTGCACCGTGTTTTACACACAGTATGGGTGCGTGTGTGTACGTGTGTGTGTGTGAGAGTGTGAGATTGAGAGAGAGGGCTAGAGAGAGAAGGGTAGAGAGAGAGAGGTAGAAAGAGAGAGAGAGGGGCAGAGAGAGAGAGGGGTAGAGAGAGAGAGAGAGAGAGAGAGAGAGAGAGAGAGAGAAGGGTAGAGAGAGAGAGGTAGAAAGAGAGAGAGAGGGGCAGAGAGAGAGAGAGAGGGGTAGAGAGATAGAGAGAGAGAAGGGTAGAGAGAGAGAGGTAGAAAGAGAGAGAGAGAGGGGCAGAGAGAGAGAGAGAGAGGGGTAGAGAGAGAGGGGTAGAGAGAGAGGGGTAGAGAGGGGTAGAGAGAGAGAGGGGTAGAGAGAGAGAGGGGTAGAGAGAGAGAGGGGTAGAGAGAGAGAGGTAGAGAGGGAAAAGAAAGCCGGCGCGTGGTGCGCGCCCGCGTCCCGTCCCCCCCCGCGCGCGCTGGAAAGACGTAGACCAGCTGCATTATGCATAATGAAGTCTTGCATAGGCAATGGCCGCTGCCTCTCTCTCTCTCTCTCTCTCCCTCTCTCTCTCTGCCATCCATATTCATGCCTCGTCCTCCAGCAGCCTGCATAAAATAGTAGCTCAGTGTGCACTCTGGCTGGCAGCCTTGGCTCAGTCTCCACAACACCATCAGTAGGCACCGCTGCAGCCGTAGCGAAAACACCTCGCCACGGCCGAGGACGTCGTCGCGTTTCACTTTTTCGGGGCGGAGTCGTCGCCGGCCCGAACCGGCGGGGGGGCTCGTTGTGTCCTTATTGGGTTGTGGAGGCCGGGGGTCGAGGGCACGCTCGGCTGATTGTTCCCCCCTTGTGTCTTCTGTCCCTGTAGGTGGTTCGGGGTCGACACGGGTTTCAGGTCAGCTGGGGTCTCTGTGGAGCTGGGCTTTGGTTTTTCTGGAGTTCGGTGGTTTTGATACTGTCCTACTGGGTTGCAAAAAAAACAACCTCAAGCGCTGGACTGACTTGAGTCAGTTGTTCTGTAACAGATTCCTCAAAATGGTGGTTTCTGTTCACGCCTCTCTGTCGGTTTGTTTCTTCCCTCTTCCTTGAGTTATGTTCCCAGGCCTCACATAATGCATATACATGTCAGACTCAGGTTTAGACTTTTGTTGTTGTGTCTTTTTTTAGCATTTTGAGCTTTCACATGTCTGCTGCCTCCATGGCAACCCATCTGTCTCCTCCCAGTGTGTGTGTGTGTGTGTGTGTGTGAGTGTGTGTGTGTGCGTGTGTGTGTGCGTGTGTGTGCGTGTGTGTGTGTATCTCCTAAGAGCTGCAGCGTGTGCCCGTGCGTGTGTGTGGAGTGCTCGTCTGTCTCCGACAGCCTTTGAGTGGTACGAGTTTGCCCTGATCCCCTCTCTATCCCACTCCCCACTCCAGCCCCAGGGCCCTAATCTAGGAGGGGTGGCGGTGGCGGTAGTGGAGAAGGTCCTACTGCCCAGCCCCCCCTAAGCTCTCAGGGTGACCCCAGCTTGCACAGCCCCCCCCCCCTCCACCCCCCCCCCCCCATTTTAGTCCAGTCTCCCCCCATTGGGAGATTATAGATATTGCAATCTTTAATATGAGCTTTATGCTCAGGGACCATTATCAGTAATCTGCCGAGGGGCGGGCATGCGGAGGGGAGGGTGGGGGGGGTTGCCTGACCTCGATTTGACAGCCCACCACAGGAACGGACACGCTTCATATTTACCATCTGTAGCACGCTGCCTATCTCCCATCAATCTGCAACCGGGGGAGGAGGGGGGGGGGGGGGGCAATGGGTGCAGCGCCGTGTTGAAAGGGTCGCGGCATTATTGACTAGCCCTTAGGACGGATTACTCAGAGGAGCCCTTTCTGAGATCCAGGCGAGCCGGGGCGCGTCAGGGGTTAATGTGCAGCCTCTGTCCGTGGTGCTGATCCCGTGTGGCGAGGGGCGGTTTGCCGGGCCTGCGGTCGATCCTTTTCCCTCGCTCTCTCTCTGTCGACGTTCGACGTCGACGGCTCCTTGACAGACTGTCCTGCGCCCCTCTGAAACCTGTGACAGCGTGGTACTGAGGGTCTGCAGGCAGGACAGTGGGATTAAGAGGGCCTAGAAGAGAATCTGGAGTCTAGCTAATGTGGAGCTACGTGTGAATGAACCCCTCCGAAAGCTCGAATTTTCATATATCGGTGTAAAAAAGGTGTTTGAAAGTTGTGTTGTTTGAGGTGAAGCCTAAGTTTCATTTCAGGGGTTCCATATGGGTGCCGATCTTTGAGGATTGTGCGTGTTAAATTTATTTGAGGGGGGTGGGTGGGGGGGGGGGGGGGGGTGTGAAGGTATGGTTTTTTGCGACCACATCTGTTCATCCATAACAGAGCCCTTTCTCTCACGTAATCTTTCCCTTCTTGACCCTGAATTCCGGGGGATCTCCCACTCTCTCTCTCCCTCTTTCTCTCTCCCTACTGCCTGTCTGTCCCTAATCTGAACACCCAGGAGGAACACTCCTGGTGTGTGTGTATGTGTGTGTGTGTGTGTGTGTATGCGTGTGTGTGTTAAATATGAAAGGAGATTAAACAGACTTAACTCTCTGCGTCTGGCATAGAAATTCCAATCACATAACCTATCTGTGCGTTTTCTGTCTCTGCAAGTGTGTGTGTGTTTGTGTGTGTATTAGGGAGTGTGTATGTGTGTGTGTAGAGGTAGGAGGCTCCTCCTCCTCCACCCACCGAACACACCACAGGCTTTAGCCCAAATCCCAGGCTTTCTGCATCACATGACTGATGTTTGCAGCTGGACATTTGACATACATTTGTTATGATTATTTTGTTACATATTTGAAGGGCATTGCTTTTCTCCTCCATCTTTTGTTGTTGTGAGCCCACAATATATTGCATAGCCGCTACTTTTGATCTAATTCATGTTTTGAATCACCATCTGGTCAATATTATAGATATGTGTTAGTATTCTGACTTCAGAATGCCACATGTTCACTATTCCACTGTTTGTCCTGAACTCCCTTGCTGACCTGTACTGTATCATCTACCTCTGGCCCTTGGTAACAGTCAAGTCTCTCTCTCTCTCTCTCTCGCTCTCTCTCTCTCTCTCTCTCTCTTTCTCTCTCTCTCTCTCTCTCCCCCTCTCTCTCCCCCTCTCTCCGTCTGGCCCCCTCCAGTACACAGCGAGGATGTGGGCTCCACCAGGCTGTACTTTGTGAACGCGTCCCTCCAGAGGGTGACCTACTCCAGCTCCGTGGGGGTGTCCCTGCCCTGCCCCGCGGGCGGCACCCCCACCGCCATCCTGCGCTGGTACCTGGCCACCGGCGACGACATCTACGACGTGCCCCACATCCGCCACGTGCACGCCAACGGCAGCCTCCAGCTCTACCCCTTCTCCCCTCCGCCTTCAACAGCTACATCCACGACAACGACTACTTCTGCACTGCCGAGAACCAGGCCGGCAAGATCCGGAGCCCCAACATCCGCGTCAAAGCTGGTGAGCGTGTGTGTGGGGGGGGGGGGTGTAGAGGGCCACAGAGGAGATTAGGGGGAGAAAATAAACGTGCGAGGTGAGGGGTAAGTACAAGATGGAAATACTGGATCGGAGGATTTTGTGAGTGAAGAGGGGGGGATGTGGTAAAATACATTAAAAAAAATGTCAAGACTGTCTCTCACAGGGGAGCCCTGCAGTTGCAAAGGATCGAGTTGGATTGTTGGTTGTGAGAGAATTGAGGAACAGGCAAACAGGGAAGAGAGATGAAGGGGAGCACAGACAAGAGGGGAAATTAAGGGAGCTCAGGAGAAAAGGGGATGGATGGAGAAGAGTGGGGTGGGGGGGGGGGGGGGAAGGGGAAAGTTTCCAAAAGAAAAATGAAGGCCAGTGATTGGCAGCTGCCAGAACACTAGCTACTCAAAAAGGCACCTGGCCTAAAATAGCCCGTCCCAGAGCTTGGCTGACCTAGAACACGGTCTACTGAGAACATCTGTAGCACAGAGGACCCTCTGGCATCGCCTACCCCACACCCTGACTAACTGGACCGGAGTTCCACTGCAATACCAGAAACCGCCACACAAAACTACACTTCCCAGAACCAACCATTGAAACAGGAACTGTGTTTGGAAAGTCTGTTTTTAAGAGTCCACAAAGCCTGTTGCATGTCTTCAACCTACTGTTGTAACTCGACACTTACCCACACCATCCTCTTCAGCTAGGCTGACCTCTGTGGCCCAAACCCAGACAAACATCCGCACATGCCACCCCCTACACCTGTCAGTATCTATGCAGAAGTCACTGGTTGCTATGCTGGCCATGGAATCAGATTTGCGAAGCTCTCTCATCTTTTTCTGTCTTTTCTATCCGTGTTCTCTCTCTTTCTCTCCAAGGTTTCCTCTCTTCCCTGCTCCCCTCCTTCCTCTCTCGCTCCTCTGGTGCCATGCTAAATATAGCCGCAGCACACTTCTTTAATTATCTCTCATTATGAAATCTAATTGGTGCACTCCATTGATTAGTCTTCCTGCTGGTGCTTTAAGAAGGTGGATCTCTCATCAGATACCAGTGTGTTCTAGGATTAGTGAAGGATCTGCTAATGTTAGCTAAGGCGCTAGCCCCTACATAACCAGCCTAGCCCTGACCCTGGCCCTGGCCTAAGCGTGTGCCTGTTTCCGGTACATAAAGTAGTGGGTGTGGACCCCTGATGGTCAGTTAAAACTGGCCACATCTGGACCAAACCTTTTTGGAGCCATAAAAACGTTGTGTCAATCTTCATAAAAATGTACACAGACGACTTTGTCGTTTTGCCTCCCTCCCTCCCTCACCACCTCCCTCCCTCCCCCCGACCTGTCAGTCATCCACATCAGGGCAGACAGGCAGCCCCCCCCCCCCCCCCCCCTGTCAACATCTGTTTCCATATTCTGCCTCCCGACACTGACCAGCGCTAACACTCATACTCATACTAATACTAATACGAGCGCCGAGCCGCAGATTAGAGGCAGGGGCCCTGAGCCGCACGCCAGCAGGACGCTCGCTGCCTTCATTCCCTCGTGACCCGAAAGCCCCGCCCTGAGGAGACCGAGGATTAGCTCTCGACCAAACGTCCCCTTTGTCACCGGAGCGGCACCCCCTTTTTTTCTGGTTTTGTCGGGGAGTTCGGTTCGAGAGGTTCGGGTCAGGCGGGTGTGTGTGTGATCCCGGCGTGCTCGCCAAGTTGGGGATTCCAATCCTTAAACAGTCGAACTGAGGACTAGTAGAGCTACACTGTGCATGACTGTGTTATACTGCAGTATCAACCTAATGCTTCCAGTACTCCTCTGCTGTTACCAGGGAGGGGGGTTCCAAACCAGTTTCTTAGCAACCTTCAGACATGTCCTGGCTTCTCGTGATTTCACTAATGAGTTCCCTGCTCATTCAGGAGAGTGTAAAATATTGCATGAACATGCATGAACAGTGCGACGCTCCCTCATGGTTTAAAGAGAATGTGTTACGGAACGGCGCAGTAGCGGAGCTCTCGGTTTCCTCCTCACCAAGTTGTGTGCAAAACAATAGATTAGTGTCGGATGTTGGTGTCAAGCTAGCCAATCATTTCATGTTTATCCCCCTCAAAATGGGGTTGTACAGTTATGGGTGCAGACAGATATAGGATTAGTTCCAATAATAGACAACATTAAGATCTACAGTATGTCACAGTTTGCCCTTTTTTTGTAAAAAAAAAAACCCAAAACAAAACAAAAAAATACACTTACAAAACAATGAAACTCAACACAGATCTCACAGTATATCGTACTATAATATTATACTCTGGTATTACATAGCCGTATATCCTTGAAACTTTACATAAGTCCACGATGATCTGCTGCATTTATTTTTGGTGTTTCATATGGTGTTACCAAAAGATTGCTAACCTATGTGTGTGTGTGTAGTTTTCAGGGAACCTTACACAGTGCGGGTGGCAGACCAGCGCTCCATGCGGGGCAACGTGGCCGTGTTCAAGTGCCTCATCCCCACGGCCGTGCAGGAGTATGTGAGCGTGGTGTCCTGGGAGCGAGACACCGTCTCCATCATCCCAGGTAGGAGGGGCCACCAGCGACCTGGGACACCCCTGGGGGGTGGTATGGGGGTCATGTGTGTGCGTTTGTTGTTGTTGTCGTTGGAGTCATGACGCTCGCCGCTGTGCTGTGCGTGTTCCTTGACCGAGCCGTAACTCCCTGTTTGGACGTCTGCTCGCTGTTCTGGATCACTGAGTCAACTGACTCCCTCCCTCCCTCCCCCCCTTCCTCCCTCGCCTCCCTCCCTCCCTCGCCTCCTTCCCTCCCTCCCTCCCTCCCTCGCCTCCCTCCCTCCCTCCCTCCCTCCCTTGCCTCCCTCCCTCCCCACGCGGACCCTCCCTCCGCTTCCTCTTTCCTTCCCCGCCCTCCGTCACCATCCCCTTTCTTCGTCCTCCGTCTCCCCGTCTGGAATTGACGGACTCCATTGTTTGTCTCCCCGCTACTTATCTCTCTCTCCGTCTCCGAATCGTTATCCTAATTTAGATCCATGGCGGTTCTCCTTGACATGCCAAAAAAAAAAAAAAAAGGGACATCTTCCCAGGCTACCCTCTTCTGTCCCCCTTCTCCTCCGCTGGCCTCTCTCCATTGAATCTATTTCCATTCCCCTCCTCCTCCTCCTCCTCCTCTCCCTCCCCCTCCCCCCCCCCCCGTCTTGTCCTTGAAGAATACTGCCACAATTAGAGACACTGGATGTCAATAGAACCATGGCCTCACATTCGTCTTCATTAACCTCATTTGTGCATGTGTGTGCGCGCGCGCCCGCGCTCGCGTCTGCCTCGCGCGCGTGCGGATACGACAGCGCTCGAACGCACGCGCGTCCGCACGCGGATCGGCGTGGCGCGCCCGTACATATGGCGGGTCGATGATGACTGCTCGCCGTTGCACGAGTGAGAACAATGAGTTGGGGCGACGCTGCGATCTGAAGCGGGCGACAATAACAACCGGAAGGTGCAGAGGGGGGAGAGAGGAGAGGGGAAGAGCAAGAAGCAAAGAAAAGAAAAGCAAGCGGGGTAGTGGGGCAAGAACTGCCTCAGGACTCAGCAGATGGTGTTCTATATACATGCACAAGACACACACACACGCACACAAAGAGTGTGCAAGCGCTGAGTGTGCGAGACCCCTTTTGTCGCTGCCATCGAACGTAGCAAAGTGGATTTGATCCACGCCGTATTGGCGCGGCCTCTCTTTGACGGATACTCGTTCTGGAACAAGTGTCTGTGAGTCACAGTGCTGCTCTCTTGGAGTGTGTGCGTTTGTGTGTGTGTGTGTGGCGTCCACACGGCGCTGTGCTTGTCCACGCGACACAACACCGGACAGGATGTGCGTGCGTGGCACGGACTTTTGTTGTTTTGTTTGGTCGCTGTGCACACCGCCAAGTGGCTTCTGTGTGTGATTGGGGATATGTAGGTCGGCCGATGAGCAGCAAGTTTGAAAATCAGATGGCGAACATGGTGAAGCGCTCGCTGAACTCACACACTCCCCCCCCCCCCCCAGCACAGAGTTGGTAAACACAGCCCCCCCCCCCCTCCCCCCCCCCACAAACAGTAGCAGCGGCGAAAGCATTGCTTACCCTTCACCCTGGACCACCCCAATCAACAAAGGAGACAATGACCTAATCAAAATAACAGCACAGCAATACAGTAATCTCTCTGAAACACAACACATCTGCCATGCAAATCCATAATCTGCCCAGAGCACCATACAATCTGAACATTGCAATACTACACTCCCCCTCTCACTCCCTCTTTCTCTCTCTCTCTCTCTCCCTCTCTCTCTCTCTCTCTCTCTCTCTCTCTCTCTCTCTCTCTCTCTCACACA